>NC_142940.1:9658236-9667378 GCF_046866305.1 Octopus bimaculoides | reverse complement strand
GGGGTCAAACTGGCCTTCCTTATCAAGTCTATTTCGTGCGAAGGGGTGAGGAGAGAAGAGGTTTGCAACCCCCGCCAGTAAATAAATAAACCTGCCGTCAAAACACTCAACAATGCCGCCGCTCCCGCTTACAAAAATGGCCATTGTACCTAAGAATGGAAATATCGATTTCTTCCTCAAGCACAACAAGGTCAATATTTGTAGGGGGAAGAAGGTAGCAGAGTCGATTGATTTTGGCCGCTGGTGTATTTATTATTAGAACTTATTTTTATCGATGATGAAAAGGGTGAAGAAAAAAAAAAAAAAAACGTCAAGCGTGAGACCCCTGGCAGAATTTGAACTCGGAATGAAATCCAGGAAACACGACTACTAGCATTTAATACGGAAGCGTTTCACCATTTTTATGAAGGAAATATGTGAGCAAGTTTGTGACAAGACCAATAGCAAATATTTAGAAATAGACACACAAACACACACGGATAAAAATAGGGGTTTTAAGGATTTCACCTCGTAAAACATTCGAACTGTTTAACACCAGATTTATACGAGGAAAGAAATTTGTTTTGTAAAACGTGTGTGTGTGTGTGTCTATACACACGCACACATATGTTGTTTAGTACGAGATCAGTTCTAGACAAGCAGACCTCTGATTAAACGCATTCCTGCCATGCCCAGGGTGGGTTTTTTTTTCAAAATTTGTTTTATCGGGTATTGCGTACCTAGAACTACATTATCCAATGTGTTCTAATTCTTTTTAAGACGGTAAAGTGTAATTCAAGAAAGATATGGCTGCTATTTCTGATTGGTCGAACGACCATATAGAAGCTGGTTCAAGTAGAGAAAAAGAGTGTATACTTACTTTCTCTCTCTCTCTCTCTCACTTCCACTCTACTCGAACCAGATAGATAGATAGACAGATAGATAGATAGATAGATATGGTAGTCTCTTAACTAAAGCGGCGTCAATTCTTGTTATATATTTAATTAACCCTTATCGGGACAGACAGATATCACCATTCATAAATTTCTCTTTTTAAAAACTTTCAAATAATTTTGTCTTCTTGTCGAAATGAGATACTATTTTATATATATATATATATATATGAGAAACGTCTAATTTTCAGAGATGTCAGCCTAATAGGTTAACTTGACAATGGTATTGGGAAAAAACAATCTACAATAGTTTACTTTAAGTATAGTTATGTATAAAAAATAGTAAAATATTAACTGAATGCTCAGTCAATACATTTAAGTAGAATATCCTATTTATTTTTACAAGGAAACGTTTGACAGGGACTTCGAAATTTCGCCAGTCGTTAGACTAACAACGTATTTGTAAGCATCTATTCATTTCGTTTCAGTTATTCAAGATAGCCAGGTTACTTTTGTACATTCCCATTTATTGTCGGTTTGATTTTAATTGACGCCGCTTAATTTGATGACAAACATACACAAAATATATACATTCTTTCGTTTTGCCACTCATTCATGTGTACGTGTGTGAATATAATATATATATATATATATACGCACACGAATGAGTGGACAAATGAAGGTAAGAGGTGGTACTCAATACATTTAGTAGGAGTTACAGATTGTTTAATAACAAATAGGTTCGTTCTACGAACCCACGAAACTAGAGTCGTAGAGAGCCGAGTCAAATTGTCATTAAAGCAATATCCGTCTGTCTATGTATGTATATCAGCACCATTACTTGTGCTACCACAATCACTTCCGGTTGATTATAAAAACCTTTACTTCGCTACAGCTAGCATCGAATATTTAGAGAAAGTGTAGATACACCAAATCAAACACACAAAATGAATATAATGTTGTATATATATTTAATCGACTGACAAAAAGAAAGAGACGAAAGTTATTTAGTTTGTAAAAAGTGAAAGCAAGCGTTACTAGTTAGTTGGCCGACATGTACATTTCGTCTAGAAGCGATCATACTTAGTCTTGTTTCTCGTTTTAAATAGCTAAATCAACAATTATATTTAAAATATAAATTAACAAAGATTAATTTAATCGGACTGTCAGTTGACTCTTAATACTGAACAGAACGTTTTAAAAAAAATATTAATAAATAATTAAAAATCATTGTCTGCCTTAGTGTATAAGTGTAGAGTACTGGGAAATCCCATCGGAAATTGCCGAACGAACACATTAATTATCGCTCTGCCTTTATCGAAACAAAGCTGGACATTTTCTTCAACTATTAAAATACAATACACACTTCAGTAAACAAGATAACTTTTGTTCGCTTATTTTGTGTTGTTTTTTTTTTAAATAAAGTATGTATTGGCATTCGAAAGAATGCTGTATTATTTAAACAAGGGTGTCGAGCTGGCAGAATCGTTAGCACGCCGGACAAAATGCTTAGCGGCATTCCTTCTCGCTCTTTACGTTTCTAGTTCGAATTTCCCTGAGGTCGACTTTGTCTTTCATGCTTACGAGTACAAGTTAAGCACTGGGGTCGATGTATTCGACTTAACCCAACTCCCAAATTGCAAGCCTTGTGCCAAAATCTGAAACCTTTATTATAAAGAATATAGAATCAAAGAGGTATAGAAAATTGAAGATAAAGCTCCTAATATTAATTTCATCATAATTATCTCTTATTCAATATGCCAGTACACTGGTGCTTCCATTTCTATGCAAAGACGAATGCGTGTTAGCACAAAACGCAGATAAATAAAATAAACCAATCAATGCGTGGGAGGTGGGTAGACATAAAACGAAAGATTGATGTAGGAATTACAATCTTCCCTCCCACCCATTCGTTACATCGTCGGGGGCGTACATCAAGGATCGGCACACACACACACACACTCTCTCTCTCTCCAAGCATTCCTGTGCAGATAAGATCACATATTCCCTCCCTCTAAATATTCAGTCCTCGCTACCATCAACTCCAGCATTTGCCAGGCACGCCACATGCTTCTACAAACATCATTTGAAAAAGAAAAAAACAAAACAACTTATTCAACAACTCTAAAAAAACACGGTCATTTGAACAGTCGCGTCCGTAACATTGAAGAATAACAGATGGAGGTGCCGTCGCTCGACCTGTTAGAAACAGCAGTTAAATCATCCTCAAATTAGGTCTACCGTCTAAAAAAATTTTTTTTAGAAAGATCTAGCCATAGTTGGAATGCTTTCGATAATAGACCTGCTAGATAAATTGGATACTGTAGTCTTCGATACACGGGCCTGGCGTTAATAAAGAATTGTCATATCAGAAATAACTTTAATCAGAAGGGCCACGGTTGAAATGCTTTTTATCTTAGACCAGTTCATTCAGAACTCACCTGGAGTCCCCCCCCCCAAAAAAAAAACAAAACAAAAACACTCTTCACTAACACAGCTACCTACGCACTCCAATTTGTCCTTTCTAGTATTGTTACAAATGGTATCAGCTTTTCTAAACTTCCTGAGTGTTTTATCACCACCATTAAAACCACTGAAACTCACCTACCTCATTATTTTTAGTCAGTCCCATTAAAGACTCGTCAGAGATCTTTGCTTAACCCTTTCTTTCCTGAAATTCTAACCACTAGGAGAATCTCCGTTCTCGTCCGTTCCACCGGACCACAAACTTGATCTCCGCCCAAAAGAAAGTTCGAAATCACACACCGGATGTAAGCCTAGAGGCCTCTAGGAAGCTACTTAAACCTGCTAGAAATAGCAGTCAAATTCCCCCCCCCCCCCGAAATCATAACCTATCGTCATCAAAAAGTGAAGGACGAAGAACATACTGAACGGTGTAGCCCTAGATACACTTCGCCTGGAAAAAAAAAAGACAGGGTCTGAAGGCTGGAAATTCTTTTACCATAGCCCTGCTCAGGTTGACCTGAGCTAAACAATAACATTTTAAAACACACACACACACACCGTTTTTACTAATATATGTCGCACTGTATTATACTCGAGTGTAATTGAAAAAATTAAGGTGCGACTTATACACAGGGCAAAACTATGAAGGGAAAGATTTTGTACAAAGATTTAGCACTTTGATTAGGAGTACGACTTATATCCGAGTAAGTACAGTACGTACTTATATCAACCCATGAGGGAACAACCTCTGCAGGGTCTCCCTCAGATCACACCGTGATACCATAAAAGAAACAAAACAAATAGGAAGGTCACACCTGGAATGTTTATGATCAGAACTAACATGGGTCTAAACAACAACTTTACCCAACTGTTCTGAAGCCATTTAATACGCAAGAAGGGTAGAGAACCAACAAGCAAGTTGAGTATAGACTTTATATATAAAGTTGGTGGATTTGGGTCAAGCAAGTGCTAAACTGGAGTTACCACTTGTGGGTTTGTTTGTTTTCTTAATGCCAAGTTGTGAAGTTTACATAGATTGGACGAGATCAATGGTGGCGTTAATCTTTGAGATTCATACCTTTTAAATGTCCCGTTTAAATTGTTGCAAGTTGACACTTGCAGGAACGAAGTGAGCAATGAGGTGATTTCAGAGGGATGTGAAGTGGGGGGGAGAAAGAACTGGATGTAGTGGTTAGTGTGAGGAGGAGGAACTGGACACAACAACGGTGAGAAGAAGAGGAGGAGAGGCCAGTGGACCAGGAGTGTATAAGTGGAGAAGATTGCAAGACTAGTTGCAGGGAACGATGGTTATTGTAGTTGTGGTAGAGAAGGCAAAGGGAAGAGACAGCACACCTGTGAGTACAAGCAGGTATATGTCTATCAGTGATTTTATCACAATCAGTTGTCTTTCTGTGGAAATGGTCTACATGGCTGTGTGGTATGTAGCTTGCTTACCAACCACATGGTTCCGGGTTCAGTCCCACTGTGTGGCACCTTGGGCAAGTGTCTTCTACTATAGCTTCGGGCCGACCAAAACCTTGTGAGTGGATTTGGTAGACAGAAACTGAAAGAAGCCCGTCGTATATATGTATATATATGTGTGTGTGTGTTTGTCCCCCCACCATCGCTTGACAACCAATGGTGGTGTGTTTACGTCTCCGTAACTTAGCCGTTCGGCAAAAAGAGACCAATAGAATAAGTACTAGGCTTACAAAGAATAAGTCCTGGGGTCGATTTTCTCGACTAAAGGCGGTGCTCCAGCATGGCCACAGTCAAATGACTGAAACAAGTAAAAGAGAGAGAGTAAAGAGTGTTTGCATGTGTACTGCTCCAAATTTACTTTTAAAAGAAACAAAACCAACTTAGAAGCATTTGCAGGTCTGATTGAAGCCTTGTGAGTGGATTTGGTAGACAGAAACTGAAAAAATGCCCATGTGTGTGTTTGCCTTTGTCCCCCACCACCACTTGATAACCAGTGTTGGTTTGTTGATGTCCTCATACCTTAGCAGTTCAATTTATATGGAACCCAAATATCGAGCCTCTTAATGAGTTCAAGACATTTTAAATGATTTTCAATTGCTGTGTGCGATACATTTAACCTCTCTGCAATCTCTCACACAGTTACATGACAATCAGATTCGATTATGGCTTTGATTTGGTCATCATCAACTTCAGGACGTCGACCGGAACATTGGTCATCCTTGTGTGAAAAATCTCCAGAACGAAATTTTTTAAACCATTTCTGACATGTGCGTTCTGTTAATGAATCAACACTATATATTTCACATATCTCTTTGTGAGCCTCAGCAGCTTTCTTGCCTTTACGGAAATAAAGAAGCAAAATATGGCGAAAATGTTCATTTTTGCACTCCATGTTGAAATTAACTGAACTAACAGCTGTAAACAAGATTACGTGCAATTTGCTTCTGAAGTCAACTAAAGGTAATGGCGATCAAATGTCGAAAGGAAAAAAAATAACATTGACAAAAGTCATTCAGAAAAATCGTAGCTCTCTTTGCGAAAAATGAAATTACTTTCTTTCCAACCCAATAGTTATGCATGACCCTTTTCGACAAACCAGATTAGTTTTGAGATCATATGGTGTAAGTTATTTCTCAAACTACAGACAATGATTGTGATCATGATCATTGCTTGGACAGAATTTGTTGAAGCAGATTTTCTATGCTGCATGCCCTTCCAATTGCCAAACCTCACCTGTTTCTGTTTCCAAATAAAGCAATATTTTCCCAAGACCAAAACAATTTCATAGGAGATTGGAAACAAAAGACACTGTTTGCATGGCAGTGACACTTACTTACAACTATCACACAATGTCAAGTCAAAGAGACAATAATACATGCGTGTACACACACGTGCATGTGATGGGCTTCTTTCAGTTTCTATTTATGAAATCCACTCTCAAGGCTTTAATAAGACAGGGGTTATAGTGGAAGACACTTACTCAATCCAAAACTATGTGGCTGGAGAGCCTACTTCTTTAACACACAGCCATATCTTTGCTCTATCTTTTTCACAATATTTTAACCCATATCTCCAAATGGTGTCCAATTCCATGACTTCATTTTTGTATAATCATTATTGATTATTTATGCTAATTAATTAAATCTTAACATAGAAGCCCTTAAAGAACAAAAGTCTTCGATATTGAAACTATTTACGTTTTCAATTATGTCTTCCATATCGTTTCATATTTAAGGCTGTTGACAGAATATGAGATTCAGGATTATGTTGCTACAAAACATCTGTAAAATGATGTTATTACAGCATAAGAGAGAAGCGAAAAAGATAGAAGCAACTGCACAATGGTAGTTCAGGTTTGTGATTATTCCATATTATGGTATTCAGGATTGTGGAAGTCAATATCAACTGGAATAACTTGGCTATGTTAAGATGGTTTTTTTATGCATTCTTCTTTCCCACTTAGATTCTAAATGTTGTCACAAAAGTAATATGTCCATTCTGCTGAAATAAATTTTCAGTAAATTTTCTATATCCTTGTGCAGCTGAAGATTGCTCTGTATTTTGCATTTAATTTAATGCTTGCATTACTTAAATAAATGGAGTGGCATGAAACGTGCGTACTGCAATAACCTTTAAAATCCGTGTTGTCCTTTTTGATTTTTGACCACCTTGTTTTTGGAATTGTTTGGATAATACCATACTATATTCTGGTGCCTAAACTTAATGTGCCACATTGAAATTTGAATATATATATATATATATATATATATATGTGTGGGTGTGTATATATATATATGCATATATGTATATGTAAATGGGTACATGTATATATATATGTATACGTGTCTATATATGTTTATGTGTATATATATATATGTATGTGAGTATGTATGTATATGTGTATGTATATATATATATATATATATGTATGTTTATATGTATATGCATATGTACCTATGTATGTATATATGTATATACATATGTACCTATGTATGTATATATGTATATACATATGTATGTGTGTGTGTGTATATATATATATATATATATATATATATATATATACATACATATATATACATACATATATATAGGGGAGTATTGTAGTTTGCCTGAAGCATTGTTTATGGTTTGTAAAGAATAAAATATTTTGATTGACACAATAATGCACTATAATACAAAGAATGGACTATAATAACTGTTGTAATTTAATCATCCAGAGTCTGATATCGGGCTATGGATGATTAGATTTACAAAAGTTATTATAGTCCATTGTTTATATTATAGTGCATTATTGTGTCATTGAAAGTATTTTATTCTATATGTATATCTATCTATCTATATATATATATATATATCTATATATATATATATATATATATATATATATATATATATATATATATGTCGGAGTTATCCCAGTTGCCTGAGTTGCCTTCTCCTAGAAGGATGCCCTAACAAGGGCTAGGGGTCCTTCCCTCCCAATGGTTTAACCGCGCGATCAGGTATTCAGTCCGATTATCTCTATGTCCCCGTGCAAAAAACAGCATTAAGCTGGATAAAAAAAAAAGTTGATATACAATATATACATAAAATATACGATATGGCGATATGGAATACATGAAAAATATCTATATGATGAGCAAACTATAAAAATATACATAAAATATTTTTTTCTCTTTTTTTTTTTTTTTTTTAAGACATTGTAGATCTTTGGCTGGGCTAAAATGTCACATTCGATTACAGCACCATTAAGCTTCGTGCAATGGCCATACTCGATAACGAGGGGGCAGCCATCATATATATATATATATATATATATATATATATATATATATATAACTACATTTAAACTCTCCATGTAGAAAGGAAGAATACAAAAAACCATTTTGACTTAGCCAGACCTTACAGGCTAGTAAATAATTCTAAGCAGATTTTTAACTATCACTGATTTTATTTGTTTTTTTTGTTTCTGATTTAGGGACCATCTTATCAGACTATGTGCTTTTGTACCTCATTCATTGATATCGCCATATTTTCCATTGAAAAACCTTTAAATTCGGAATCACTGCTTGATAGCATGAAACTCCAATCCATTTTCACAGTTGAAAAAAAAAAAAAATCGATGCCAAAAAAATGTGGAAAAAAAATGTAATAATACAAATAATAAGAACAAAATTTGGCTAATTATTCCTTATGGAGCTCAAGTTAAAACAAAAATTATTAAAGAGATTTTAAATATAATTGAGATATTCATTTAGAGATAATAAAAAATATAATAACATTTTTTCTAGTGTTCTCACATGGCCTCAGACTCAAAAGTGCCTGGAGGAGGTAGTGCTGCCCTGGGTCAAGAGGGTGTCTGCTGGAAGACCCTATGTCAAGCAACAAGACTTTGCACCATGCCACACAAGCAGAAGAACCCAGTCGTGGCTGCCAGACAATTTCTGCAATCACATCACCCCTAACATCTGGCCACCTAACTGCCCAGACTACAACCCTTTTCATCATTATGTGTGGAGCATATTTGAGCGAGAGACCAACAAAACTCCTTGTAACACCAAAGACGAACTGAAGGCAAGGACTGTGGCAGCATTCACCAACTTAAACAAAGAGTTGCAGGAGATTCCCAAGTCATCTGGAGGCCGTGGTTGAAGCCAGTGGCGATTTTATTGAATAAATTTACTCTTTAGTACTTCAAGATATCCTTTATGTAATTTTGGTAAATATATCTGTTAAAATGAGATGTCAGTGTTATTTTCATTTTTGCGTAATTTAGACGACCGTTTATTCACCGCACCCTGTACATATATATGATTACA
>NC_142940.1:9593236-9653236 GCF_046866305.1 Octopus bimaculoides | reverse complement strand
TCATGTTTTCCCCAAGAAGAAAGAACAACAAAAAGGAGGGAGACACTAGTGAAGAGAAGTTGGTGCGATTGAGAGTCAAAACAGGGGTTGCGGCCATCGTCTTGCTCTCAGCAACGCACATAAATTTAGCACCCATTTCTTTACATATTCATTTGGGGTTGCTACTCAGAGGTCCTTCGTTACGTGCGATCTTTCGAACGAATAATTACAGTTTTTACTACGTGTCGCGTACTCTTTTCTCTCATTTGTACTTCCTAAAGTACATGCGTATATGAGGAGAGGGTTCACTAAAGAAAAACCAAACGAAACCAAATTCATTAAACAAAAAACAACACAAAGGGGGGGGAGGTGGAAGAAAGCAAGAGAGGTAACAGTGTTCATGCCTTTCTCCATCATGGACACGGATGCAAACCTAAACTAAAAACGGGTTCCACCATCCATTATTAAGAAGAGCAACAATAATCGGTTGGTTGCCATGTACAATAACGATGATAATCGTAGTGTTGGTGACAGTGAAGGCAGACATTTGGGTGGCTGTGTGTACAGCTTGTGGGGGAAATAGATAGATGGATGGATGACACAAACACGTCAGTGTATACACACGTGTATGTGTGTGTGTGTTGTGTAATGTTTATGAGGTTCTTTCACAACTAGACTTTTAATGGAAAATCATTATTTTTTTCGATGTATATATACATTTGTTTGTGTGTACAAACTATATAATGATATAGAATTTCCAAGGTACTTAGATTAGACATTATATATGTACACACATATATATATATTTATATATGCGTGTATATGTTTGTATGTTGTGTGTGTGCGCGCGTAATGTGTCTGAGTGTAAATGTGTCTGTCTGAGGGAAAAGAAAGATACGAATAGAGTAACGAGTGAGGGGGTGCATGTTAAATAGTGAAAAAGAGAAAGACAAAGCGATAACGGGAGTAACGTGGTGGCAGTAATATCGAATGAAAGAGGGATAGCGTGAGGAAGAGGAGGTAAAATTGTAACTTAACGTTAGTCTCTTAATAAGAGCAAATGTTTTTGTTTTTGAAAAAAAGAATACCTAGGTTTTTAGATGTTTTTAACTTACCTTGCGGCTTGGTCTCCGCCCGGATTTTTTTTAACCTTATGTGGATTCATAAGCAACACTTAGCAAGAAAAGTTATTTAAATTTCCTCTCAGTCATTTGAATAATCTAGAAATGATAACTTGGAAGACGCCAACCAGTTGCCTCGCCTACCCTCGTCGTCAAATCAACGTTCCCGTGACCTTTTACATTTTTTTGTCGCTTAAACAGTTAAAAGTTAAAAATGAAATACAATCGGCTTTTTAATTCAATTTTTCAAAGATTAATTCAGAATTTTAGTGTTCCAACAAATCATATTGATATTTTTAAAAACCCAGTGTTTCCTTCTAATACACAAGTAAAGAAACAAATAAAAATTAGCCCAGTTAAAACTCCCATCATGCAATGCTCCATACTATGGCTGCCGATAACTTGATCGTCTGCTTTGTTGCAATTTTTTTCACTGACGAATGTAAGTATATTTAAATATGAATGCAACAATGTTTCGTATTTTTTCATATATATTATAGCATATTATCCTACTTTCATAATTCCTCATTCAAATTTTGTTGTTAATATGTGAATAATCATTCCAGAATAAACGAATCTTGTCGCTACTTTTTCAAAGACATGTCTGTCTTATGGAACGTGATGTACTGCCCGATACATATACATGTTTATATATAGATAAAACATAAGAAATATTCGAGAGATGATGACGAAAACGATCTTGAGACTTTTAGTGTGGATGTTGAAGACTGCGAGCAGATGACGAAAAATCGATCGGTTTGGAAAGAAGTGATTGATCTACGGTGGTTGTGAAGTATTTGAGACACTGAGAATCGAACGCTCCATCTTACAACGAGCACTTTGTAAACAGGACTGGACTTCAATCCCAGACACCTTTCTGCCTGAAAATGTAATATCTGCAGTAAGGCGTGTTCGTCCAGGGCCAGACTTGCTAATCATATAAGATCCCATGACGGCATTTACTAATTGATAAGATGGCCTTTCTGTAAAGAAATGGCAATCACCATATCTATATATAATATATACATGTATATATATATATATATATATATAGCGACACGTCAGAAATTCGTTATCACCATACGTGTTTCCTTTTACTTTCTGTTTCCAGGAATTTTTTATTTATTTATGTTAATATATATTCTCTTGGGCAAATAAATACAAAAGTGTATGATGTATGTATTTTATTCTGATTAAAAGGAATCTACTGACCATTATGCAATACTCAAAGAATAACCGAACATATATATGTATGTGTGTGTAGGCACATGAATGTGATTATATCATAATTTTTAACAGGTTTACATCGAGATGTGATTTTATTTATTATTTTCTTCTCTTTTAAATAATAATAATAATAATACAGCAATATATATGTAAGTATATATGTTTATATTTATATAAGGGCATTACTACAGAATAATGCCACACACCAGACTTCCCATTATTCTGTAGTAATACCGTTATATAAATATAAACGAATAATTATATTCTTGGGAATAGAAATTTCCCTTGTGAATTTTTTTACACAATAGCTTCCTGATAAAATTCTTGTAAAAGATTTTTATCCTTTTTTGAATTTATTAATCAAATGTAAGTATATATGGTTAGAAACATGAATATTTAATCTAACGCCTCAAAGAAGATTTAAAACGTCCATATGGACCAACTTTATGGAATATTCCTTCCAAACGTTTAAATGAATTTATAAATCCAAATACGCTTCACTTTTTTAATTTGCAAAAATATTTTATCATTCTTCAGTGGGAACATAAAGGTACTGAATTTGACCAGATGGTATTATTTGAAAGGTCGTGTTCGTTCGGTTGACAGAACGGGCCGTCTTAACACCATTATGGGACCCCGGGGCAAATCATAGCACTGGACCCTGTAGAATTGATTTATTGACAGCAAGCCACGACATAAATCAGAATTGGGCTCGTAGACAAGTGATGGCTTCCAGTCAACTGACCATTGTCTCTACGCCTTAAGACGGCACTGGTCTTAGATATGCAACACACACACACACACACACAAAACTGGTTGGAAAGCGTCGATTAACTGAGATTATTCAAGGCAATAAGTTGAGAAATCTTTTGAACGTCTAAAACTCTAAGTAAAATAATAATGAACTATGTGCAATAATTACAGTAATATCAGCTTTAAAAAAAAAACAGAAAGGCAATGCAGATAGTGAAAGCAGTGGACATTTTGAATCCAGGTAAAAATGTCACAGGGAATTTGTCCGAGTGGGGTTTTACCTGGATCCCATAAATTGTGAATTTTTTTCCTAGCCAAAGTTGTGACTTTATTATCGGTCACCCATATTTCCTGTTATTTATTAGACCTTTTCCGCGAAATATCTTATACGCAGTTGGCAAGTCTTAGGTTAATTTCTAGGTCTTTATAAATTTATTTTCGTTAATCAAGTTGGAAAGCCGTGCCCATGGACCATCAAAGGACACCAAGAATAGGGCATAGAAAAGAGGGAAGTGACCTAACCCGAATACTTTTAAATAAGAGTGGTCCCCTGGGAAAGGTGGTGATATTAAACAGAATGATGGAAGCAATTAAATGGGTGTCTGATAATACCGAAAC
This sequence comes from Octopus bimaculoides, assembly GCF_046866305.1. NCBI lineage: Eukaryota > Metazoa > Mollusca > Cephalopoda > Octopoda > Octopodidae > Octopus > Octopus bimaculoides. Next base: position 9,649,538 of record NC_142940.1, on the reverse strand, counting down.
ATGTTGGCTTTTACTAGTTCCTTTCACAGACAAGATCCACTTTTATTTGTGTTGTTTATTTCCTCAATATTTCGGTTAGCTGATATTATTGGAGTTACCTCCCATACTTGTTTGGGATAAATTTGAAACACCTCTAGAAGATGGATTTCTTAAAAAGTTTCAACGATTATTTATGTAGATAATTTCAGTTGATCAAAAGTTTTTAAAACCGCTATATAACGTATATTCGACCTTACTCTGTATATGCAGAATACTCGCTTTCCTTGGGTACTTTTCTGTCACCTCTTTTGTTAAGTTGGCATCGCCTGTCGGTTGACAACAACCCCCATGGATGTTATAAGACATGAAGAGAACCGCTTGAGCTACTTAAACTAACAACCAAATTTCCCTCGGATCGTACCCTAAAAAGGGGGAAAGGATTCCCTGGATAATGGATACTTCATACTCTTCTTCTCCAAAAGGCGGGATTGTCACGATTTGACTGTCTTTGATCATAAGCTTGCTCCATAAGGTTGAACTGGGGTTAAAACAACCGCAAGGACAATACGAGCCAAGGAAAACTCTAGAGATTCCAGATTTCTCTCAAACTACATCCTAATAGCTTAAAAAGTAAGAATACATTCAATAAAATCGTTCTGGATACATTACGACTCAATAAAAAAGACAGGGTGGGCACAGCTAGAACGTCAATGATCGTAATTCTGTTAGTTTAGGGCTGACCAAGAACTAAACACCACATGGTCGATATAAGCCAACGAAAGAGAGTCTCTACGTGTTTCTCGAACTGCTAGAAATAGCAACCTAATATCCCCCAAATTACAACCTCACATCCTACTGTCTTATGAAAACGCCCCTCGTCGTACACACAGCAGTGTTTATAACTGAAACAGTTAAAAATCATTACTCGATGAGGGCTTGCCTTGGGCTAAACTTTTACAACGTCAACCTTATCGACAATATGCTAAGATTTTGCTGAGCGTGTAATTCACACATGAAAGTGTGTGAATGAATATATTGATCTAAAAGTGTGTTTATTTTTATAAACTGAATCCTAAATTCTGATTTTCCTTCGACCCCACCCACTCTATCTCTCCCTAGCTCGATATTTCAGTAAACTTTTCGTTTCGATCTTTCTCTTTCGCGAAGGATTCTCCCGATACGTTGGACTTATTCACTTAACGGTAAAAATAATTTCTCCCACTCTGTGAACATCTTTTGCACTTTAGATTGTAATAGACGTTCTCTACCCAAACGGACATGGGCTGTTTGTATTTCTTTTAGTGTTATATATATATATATATATTTTAAGTTGTGATATTCATTTATAATCTAACTGTATGATATCTTGTTTATTTCAATATTGTCGATTACACTTTATCGTAATTTGGAAACACACACCCACCTGTTTATTAAACAATATGGTTAAATTCTAATCATGTTTTCAACGTTTTTCAGATGTTTTATTTAAATGCAAAATACTGGTATAGTTTCTTAAATTGTAAATAAAATTTCATTTCGTTTACACGTATTTAAAAAAAAAAGAAAATCTCTCATAAACACACGCGCGCACACATTTACTGGTCCACTCACTTTTAATCTGACGTTGAAACTAGAACATGTGACGTACTTTTAAGTCGTAGGAAATAAACTATAACCTATCGCCCGAACAAATAACAAGATGGCAGTGCTCCAGCATGACCGTAATCCCTGTGGTGTCAACGTAAGAATATTTGTTCAATTAGTTCAATTTTTTATACCCAGCTGTACAACATCCATCCTTTAGCCTCTTCGTTATTTATCCCCTGTCGTAGCAATATGGCTTTTTTTCATTTTCTCACACCTAAACATTTCTTTATTTTTTCAAAGTCTAGGGCCTGGTTAATTTTCTTTCTTTCTCCCCCCCCCCTTCGTCATAACCTCTTAACCCCCTTTCATTTGCCCTGTGGGCTTGAAACAGTATCCGCTGCTATGTGTCATGTAAACGGTTATTTCAAACAAATTTCTCAACGGTGGTGGTTGTTGTTATTTAGCCGCAAGTCAACTCTGATTGAGCAGACTTGTCATCAAAGAAATGTACTTTTCAGCCAAGAAAACCACGTTTGTATCCCATCCTTCAGTAAACATTGTTCACTCAGAATGACATTATGCGCTGTCTTTTTTTTTTTTTTATCTAAAATGATGTGGAGATTTGGCTGTAATTTTTGACAGATTGGGTGAATGTGTAGAGCAGTCACGGGCAGCCTGCTGTTCGCTGAACTTCCTGAATAGCACGACTAAAAATTACCTTGAATTTTTTTAGTGATGCGGTCCGGTCTCGTGACCCGCTTCACGGAAAAGTTTGCCCCATGTTTAGTGTAGAATCTCTCTAACTAGATTTGTCTATGGTCTTGTTATAGAGTGTCATTTTGCACTGTTTTATATACCAACTTGACAAGGGAAGCAACAAGGTCGTGAATACCTGACTGTTGCACGTTTTCATCGTGTTTCTTGACGAAGGACAAACAGTTTATTTCAGCCTAGATTTGTTGTTAGAAACAGGTGCCCACTTATATCTAAAATCTCTTCTCCCGTTGATGATTTATCTCATTGGCTTTAATATGTAAAGCTGGGGTTAAGTACCAGTGTTTAAAAGCTCTCCAGGCTAAGAGGAGAGAGACCTATTATTAAACACAGTATCTAAAGAAGACAAAATCGAAATGGCTTGTTTCAAATGACACAGATGAAAAAGATAACCCAAAGAACAAGGAAGATCATGAACTTACTTATCTCAAATTTAGGACTACTTTTGTTTGAAATAGTCCCTGAATTACAGAATAAAAAGATAACTGACAGAACATTTCTAAAAGACTTATAGGCTGTACATAACAGGTATACACTGTTTCTTTCAAGTCTGGGAGAATGCACAACCTATTCTGCAGAATTTGGCTGTGTGAAGTTCAATGTAGTTGTTCAGCAATAACTGTACTCTTTTTGTTATCCAGTGGCTTTGTTGGTAATTGCATTAGGGCTATACCAGGTAGATCTGATCAGTGTGGTAGCTTTGTTTTGTTGTGACATGTAGTGTAGTTCTACTGTCGGCTGGTGACCCTGACATTTAACAGATTTTGTTATTTCATATAGACTTTCACTGTGTTGGTCTTTTACAAATAGTAACAGCAATAATTACATACTGGGAGAGAAGGAAAAACTGTGCATTGATCAATGAAGTTACTTTGTGTGTGACATTGTGTGAATGTTTAGTTCAATCTGTCCAAGAACCTGGAGATGTCTGCACAAATATCTGAAACCAATTGATGTGGCAAAATGGAGGCATATTGCACAGCTGCCACAACATTCTGCCTTGCTAGAGATTGAGACTAGAAAGAGTCAGCCGGTTTCAACACTCTGCAAAGAATTTAGGCACCAAAAGCAGCTCATAGGGTACAAGCAGAAGATTCTGGATAATTGAATCCCATGATGGCTTCATGCAGATTAGTTGCTTAATAGATTGATCATATGATACTACTGTGGCTTGCTTGTGACATCTGACTGGTTACCTAGTGATTCAGTTTTGAATCACCGCGACAGTTTCTAACTTCAGTTTGTATTCAGAATCTGTATATTCGCTTGTTCTTTCTGTACAACTAATTCCTTAACAGTAATAATAATTTCGATAACCTGTTGTTATTTCTTAATTCTAGAAGGATGAAGTTATGTATGGAATTCGATCATCTTGCTGAAACCATTATACATGTGTGGAAGATAGGAGCTCTTTTACATTTATTAATCATTGAAAGATTAACATTTTAATCTAAGTTATAAAAGAATGCAAAGATAAATCTACATAGATATTTATCAATGAAACACCATGCTTCAAACCTTTTAATCTTTGAATTACAGTTTTTGTTTTTTAATTTATATTATTCTTTGAAAACATAGATAAAGTATTATCTTTAATAAGTACTGGGGTACTGAGATAACACATTTCAGTGAATCATATTTATTTTTTTCAATTTTGTATTTACCATATATCTTACTACAAATTTCATACTTAATGATTTAATTGGTGCTACATATAGCTATATTTCATATTTTCATGTTTATTTTTATTTATTTCTAATATTGTTTTTAGTATAATTTCTGAAGTACAAAAATACCCAAAGAGAATATAAAAGTGTATATGGAGAAAAGTAGGAAGTCACTTTCTTGCTAGAAATATTTTTGGATTACGTTAAATCAGGTAAGCTTTCTTTTAACTGATAATATTTCAACAAGTTCCTTTGATTATCGTGTTTAAAGAGTATAAATAATCTACAGTGAATTTAACGATCCTAATGTCTTTCTTCAGATAATCCATTATGGATAAAAAGCCAGCTTTCTTGAAAGGACATGGTCGAGGGAGAGGGCGAGCCTCAAGTAATCCACCTGCAAATATACAAGAAAATGGAGGGAACCGAGGCAAAAGATTTAACCAAATCAATGAATCTAGCAAACCTGAAGTAAATGCTGCCTGTTCACCTAACATTCCTCCTAATCCATGGCATAAAAAGCCTCCTGGTATGTAAAAAAATAATTAAAATTATTAAAAATAGAAATTAAATTCATAATTTATTGATTGTGTTTTTTTTCTGTTTTTTTACTGTTAAATCCTCATATACTGAGAAATAGATGTGACTGGACAAAACTGTTGTTCATTTGAACAGGTAAGGGTTAATAGTTGGTTGGAAATGTTGGCAAGAAAGGATACAGGTCTGTTAATAACATTTAGCTTAGGCTCTTTGGAGGTGAAGCACAGTCAGAGTGAATGTATTTTTCTGTTTTATATTATGAGGCGTGTACTCTTCTATGGACACATACATATTTACACATTTCTGTATGAAAAGTCAATTAGGCACAGGAGTGGCTGTGTGGTTAGGAAGCTCGCTTACCAACCACATGGTTCCAGGTTCAGTCCCACTGCGTGGCACCTTGGGCAAGTGTCTTCTACTATAGCCTCGGGCCAACCAAAGCCTTGTGAGTGGATTTGGTAGATGGAAACTGAAAGAAGCCCGTTGTATATATGTATATATATATGTATGTGTGTGTGTGTGTCTGTGTTTGTCCCCCCCCCACCATCGCTTGACAACCGATGGTGGTGTGTTTACATCCCCGTAACTTAGCGGTTTGGCAAAAGAGACCAATAGAATAAGTACTAGGCTTCCAAAGAATAAGTCCTGGGGTCCATTTGTTCGACTAAAGGCGTTGCTCCAGCATGGCCGCAGTCAAATGACTGAAACAAGTAAAAGAGTAAAAAGGGCTTGAGCTCTAATAATATTTTTCTATCTTACAAATATGGTTTATTTGTAATTGAAAGCATTGACCTCTGTAGGGAAAGAAACATGCTTACAGCATATGAAGCTAAAGATCTTTGTTATGTCACACTGATATATATTTCTTAGCTTGGCCATCTAGGACAAGTAGTATTGAGTGCTCTTTCCTTGAAATACAACATAAGATGATGTACAAGGCTAGATACTTTAGCTATGTTGTTTAGAATAGATGGCTATTTCTTTAAGTGATTTATTTTCTACCATCAATAAACATTAAATGGCTTCATTTATCAAATTTTGTTTTGTTTTTCTTTCTTTTTAGAAACTGAGAAAAATGGATTAGAAAACAGTGCTGAAGAACGCTTTCAAAAAGCTAGTTCACAGATGCAAGAATCAATTCAAAGACATTTACAGTCAGCCCCTGAGCATTTTGAGGAAAGTGATTCATCTGAAGATGATTTGGCTGATAATGTGTTAGACACTGTTTTTGAAGGATATTCTGGAACATATGGTAAAATAATCTTTTTAAATTGAAAATAGTCTCTTTCACAGTTTTATGAATTGTTTGTTATTTAATTACCAATATGAAGTAGTGATGGTGGTGGTAGTAGTAGTAATTTTTAACATTTTTTTACATAAAGATTGTGCTTTAGGATATATACAAAATGGAAAATAGAAAATTTTGATGTAAGGAGAAAAGAAAAAATTCCAAATGAGAATCAGACTGATAGTAGCAGTCATGATGTGTGTGTGTGTGTGTGTACATATATTCATATTGTCTAAAATAACAGTTAACTTTGAATAGCTGATTTTTTTTTTTTTTTTTTTTTTTTAGTAGTGGAGAGCAAGGTAGGGAACATGTATTAATCACTTCATTTGTATATTATTGTTGCTTATGAATAACAGTGAAACGCTGAACTAATTAATCTAATATGAAGCATCTCTAAGATAGCTGTCTATCATTTTCGCTATATTCCCACCAAATAATGGCGATGACCAAGAATTATAACGCTAGTACAATAGAGTGTATAAATTCTGTATAAATTTCAATTCTCATCTAGAAGAAACTAATTTCTTTATTTGCCATAGATCAATAAAATCTGCCATAACGATAAAACATGGAGAAAACACCTCATAGTATATCTAGCCTGAGATCAGGAGTGTTAGTTATCCAAGAATGGGTATTCATTGTCTTTAGAGTGAAACAAATAAAGAATTGATGAACAATTTCAAATCATTGTACCTTATATGCTCTCATTATAGATTGTTTTATCTGACCAATGTGCAAATATAGCCCAAATGTAGTCAACAAAGTACAAAAGTAGCAACTTACTCAGGCTATTAAGATTTAGATATTTTACATTGTATTTGTGTGTATTTATGTACATTACATTGTGTGTGTATGTGTATAAATATGTATGTATGAATCATCATCATCATCATCATCATCGTTTAATGTCCGCTTTCCATGCTGGTATAGGTTGGATGAAGGCAGGAACTGTTTTTCTAATAAAGGAACAAAAGCTCCCTCGTTGGAGTTTGGATAACAACAATGATAATTGTTCCATATTGAACTTTCAGAAAGTTTTGTATATTTATGTAGGTATATATATATATATATATATATATATGAGTATATATACAAGGTGGTATCAAAAAGTTCCAGGTCTAGTTCTGCAGTACACCAACAGGTGGCAGCACATGGTTGCGTGTGCAGTGAGAGCTAGCAGTGACCTTTATCAGGCAGTATGCTGAGTGACATCACTGTGTTTACTTCGCAAGTTGTGAAATTTGTGTTTTTGTAAACACATGTATGCTGTAGTCTGTGATTTTGTCATGGACAGGAACAAAGAGCCAATGTGAAATTTTGCATTAAATTTGGGAAGTCTGCTTCAGAGACATTGAGCATGCTTTGGTAAGCTTACGGCGATAAAACAATGGGTTGTACGCAATGTTTCAAGTGGCATGAGCACTTCAAAAGTGGAAGAATATTCCTAGAAAATGATGAGTGATCTGGAAGATCCACCACATGCATCACTCCCAGAAATATGGTATTGTGCATCAAGAATTCATCTCGCAGGGTCAGACCAGCAATTGAGAGTTCCGCTATAACATTTTGAAGCATTTGAGGGAGGACATTTGGCAAAAGTGACCATATCTGTGGAGCACAAAGAATTGGATTCTTCATGGCAATGCACCCTCTCACCGAGCTCTCCTCGCTCGTGAGTTTCTTGCCAAAATCAACATGGTATCACTTCCGCATCTGCCCTATCCACAGGATTTATCCCCTGTGGACCTCCATCTCTTCCCCAAGATGAAAATGCAGCTCAAAGGTCACCTCTTAACACTGTTGTCAAGATCCAGACTTGCTTTTGGAAAAACCACTTCTAGGCTAGATTCCAAAAGTGACAGGAATGCTGGGACTGATGTATTGCCCTATGAGGTGACTTTTTCAAAAGAAATGATGTTAAAACTTTGATAAATAAGTTATTTTTTATTAAACATAAGCAGTCTTGGAACTTTATGATACCACCTTGTGTGTGTGTGTGTGTGTGTAGTCTCGAACAATTTCTGTGAGTTTGTTTTTGATATTGTAGGTTCTGGTGAAGTAAATAAAGTTACTAAAGCACAAGAAGATTTACTTCATTCATTTCGTTCCAACACCTCAGCATGTCTTGTTTGTATTGAATCTATTAAGAAGACAGATGCTGTAAGTTCTTTTTTTTTGTTGTTTATTGGTATTTTTTATTTGTTAATGATATCCACAAATTCTCTCACAATGAGTGTTGTTATAGTAGTAATATAGTCTCAGGCCAACACAGTTGAGCAAACTTAGGATCAAAGACATTCCATCCTAATGTGTCCTTTCCATATTTAAGAGGAAAAGAACTAATCAAAGATTTAGCTGTTATTTCTAGCAACTCATGTGACCACCTACAGGCTCCCTCATTTGCTCAGCAGTTCTCTTAGGCAAGGATCAGTTTCTCTGTTTTCTCCAAGTTGAAAATCAATGTTACTGACATTTCAGAGTCAATTTTACTAGTAAGAAAGGATAGGCGGCTTTAAAAGTACCTATTTCAATAAGTCATATGCAACTATATTAAATATCTAAAGGGAGTTGATTATAATTGTTTAAACTATTAATCTTTTATCTTTATAAATGAAGCCTTTTTAATATTGGTTTCAAATTTTGGCACATGGCCAGTAAGCTCAGGGGAGGGGATAAGTTGATTACATCAACCCCAGTGCTCGACTTATTTTATTGACCCCTAAAAGTTGAAAGGTAAAGTTAACCTCAGCAGAATGTGAAGACAGACGAAATGCAGCTAAGCATTTTTGCCTGGCTTGCTAATGATTCTGCTAGCTTGGCACCTTAAGCCTTTTCAATATTTATGTCTGTCAAAAGTGCTCCACACTGAAGAGCAATTTAATAGTCTGAAAAGAATAAAACAATTGTTATTAAAATCTATTCAAAATTAAATCATTCGTCTTTATAAACATTTTTTTATTACCACTTTTATTAATCATTTAAAATCAAATATCCCTGTTTGATGTTGCTTCAAATTAATAACAAGGAATCTTAATATATATCATTTGTCTATATTGTGTTAACTCAGATGTGAAAGGCAACTGTTTGTTTTGACTTATCATCTGTGGTAGCTTTTTTTTTTTTTTTTTCCTTCCTTACATTAATCTGGATAAAGATGCATAGCATATTGTTTTGGAAGTTGAATTCACAATCATTAGGTTACAGGTTCAATTCTCAAGCTTTAAGCATAGTACTTCATTTCACAGTACCCTGCAACTGACTGCTATCCCATTTTGGAAGTAGTCCTGTATTCTCAACCAGAGAAAATATATAGTTGTCATTATTTCACTTCATCATTAAAATTATCAATCAATAATTTTGAAGTCGGATGTTTTCTTATTTTTCTGAAATCTCTTATATTCACAATGTTACATTGCACAATTGTTCTATTGTCTTTCCTTTATAGATTTGGTGTTGCCAAGGATGTTATTGCATATTTCACATTCAGTGTATCCAAAAGTGGGTACGCGAAGGTGTTCATCAACAAAACTTAAAACAAGAAAATGTTGAAGAAATGGATATTCCTTGGTATTGGTAGGTGTCCTAATCATAATTTTATTATTATTATTATTATTTTAAACAGCTTCAGTGCCTTGTAAATGGATATGAGTGGAAACTATGTAGAATCTGTGTGTGTGTGTGTGCATGTGCGTATGCAGGCATGGCTGTTTGGTTAAGAAGTTTGCTTCCCAGACACATGGTTCTGGATTTAGTCCTACTGCAGAACTAGTGTCTTCTACTACAGCCTTGGACCAACTAAACTTTATGGGTAAATTTGATGTAGGGAAATTAAAATAAGCCCTTTTTTATATATATATATATATATATATATATATCATGGAAAAACGTGATGGAATACAAAAGAACAAATATTGAAATTATTTGATGGTGATGGTGCCACGTAAAAAGAACTGGTGATGGTGCCATGTAAAAAGTATCCAGCACACTCTAAAATAGTTGGCATTAGATAGGGCATCCAGCTGTAGAAACCGAACCAAAACAGACCAAGAATGAGATGGTTGGATAGTATCCATAATCTCCATTGGTCATACTTGAGAATCTAGCTGGAAAGTGTAATGACAGTTGCTACTGATAGGACCCTATGGGGGTGGTGCCTGAGACTGTGCCTTTATGACTCTCTCAGGCACAGTGAACAGAGGAAATGGATGGAAGTTATTAATTTTTAAATCTTCAAATGAAAATTTCTCTTGTTTATCATAGAAAAGTTTTCATAATTTCTATTTAAGATAGAAATACATGTTTAAAAAAATGAGGTTTCCTTTTTCTCTTCTAGCCCAAAATGCAGATTCGAATATAAACAAAAAGACTGTCCTGTTCGTTATAAATGTTTTTGCGGTCAAGTCGAAGACCCACGTTTTGATCCATGGTTAGTACCACATTCTTGTGGACAGACATGTGGGAAACAACTAATACCCCTCTGTGGACATTGTTGTTTATTACTCTGCCATCCAGGTAAGTTAACATATTACATATCTGCTAAAGCCATTTTCAATCTTTACTAAATATACACTCACTGATTACTAGGAAAAATTTCCTTAAACTTTCAACAGCAACAATAATAATAATGCTTCAAACAGTTTGCTTCTATACTTACTTGTGTAACAATTAAAATTATGCAATAATATGTTGAAAAAAACTAGTTTCTTTTTTAAAATAAAGTGCAAAATCTTTTTTTTTTTTTTTTTTGTAAATTCATGGTATTCCCTCCTTCCCATTTAAAAAAAAACAACTTTCTATTTGGTAGTAATGTTAAATTTTAGTTAATACAGTTCTATATTTAAGAGATGAGGAATTATTTACATTATTTACATTTGACGGATATTTGTCCTCATCTTGTTTGTTGTTAACACAACGTTTCGGCTGATATACCCTCCAGCCTTCGTCATATGGCATAGTGGTTAAGAGCGTGGGCTACTAACCCCAAGATTCCGAGTTCGATTCACGGCAGCGACCTGATTAATAATAGTAATAATAATAATAATATAATAATAGTAACATCGTAAGGAATGAGAACCCAGGTTCGAAATTTCCTCAAGACACCTGACGAAGGCTGGAGGGTATATCAGCCGAAACGTGTTAACAACAAACAAGATGAGGACAAATATCCATCAAATGTAAATAATGTAAATAATGTTAAATTTTAGTATTGTTTAAATGTATTATATATTTTATACTATTCTTTGTCACTGGATTATATTCAGGTCCTTGCCCTCCTTGTCCTAAAATATTGAAAGCTCTCTGCCATTGCCAACAGTCTCCAGCAAAAATGCGACGCTGCTCTGACAAAGTATGGTCATGTGGGCAGCCTTGTAGACGTCTTTTACTCTGTCAACAACACTATTGTCAACAGGCATGTCATGAAGGTAGGCAGATATATTTATCGAATTTCTGTAAATTTCACATATTAAAATAACATTTCACAAACAAATGGATTTCATAATAATTCATAATAATTCACATTGTTTTTTTTTCTCTGTTCACATTTTTTATAGGATCACATTGGTGGGATGGCATTATTTTTTTTTTTAGTTGGAGCAATTGTTTTTTCAGTTGGATGTTTGGATGGTTATCTTTCAGCTAATAACTGAACTGTAAAGAAAGAATAAAACATGATTTTATTGATTAATCAGTTACAATATTTACACAGGACACAATACAATGATGTTTTGAACTCTGAAGAACTTACAGAGATATTATATATACACACACATATTCTATGGTTACAGAGAAATTATAATTCCTCTTGCCTCATTATACTTCAATAATAAAAATAACAAAACAAGGAAGCTCGACATATGCTATGTAGAATTAATGCATCAGTATGTAGTTATTTGTAAACCATTTCATGTAGTTGGTAATAAAAATATCTAATTTTACTTATAATTCTTTATACTTCTAGGGGACTGTCCACCATGTCCTAAAACCAGTCAGCAGAAATGCCAGTGTGGTCAGGAGACTGATATTCGACCTTGTGCTGCCCCACAGTGGCAATGTGGAAAGGTAAACTGAGGCATAAGATTGTTGTTGTTGTTGCTGCTGCTGTGGCAGCGACAGTTGTAGTATGTGGGGGAAACTAGATTTGTTGATTTTTGCCTTTCATCCTTTGAGGGTTTGATGAAATAAGTACCAGCCACATATCAAGAACAATTCAATTGATTATAGCTGTCTCTACTGCAAACTTTATTTTTTATTCTTATTCAAATTATCTGCTAGTTCAAGCTGACATAGCAGAGAATATTAAATTCATGAAAATAGAAAACAATTAGGTCCAAACAATATATATATATATATATATATACACACACATACATATATACACATACACATTTGTAGTTATGCATGGGAGAAGGAATGAGTTAAGGGAAGGAGTACTCAATACACAGTGCGGTGTTTAATTGGAAGAAGCTGATAATTCACTTCGACGGTACTTAGAGTTTCTCTCTATCTGCAATTATATATATATATATATATATATAGTACTGGCAGAATTGTTAGCAGTCCTCAGTCAAATCATTCAACTCATGCCAGCATGGAAAGCGGACGTTAAACGACGATGATGATAATGATATATATAATTTATTTTTAAAAGGTTTTAGAAATCGCATGAACTGAAAAGAAGGATAACAATTATGACAAAAAAATGTTTCCTTCTTGTACTTTTTGAATCAATGTTATATAGATTATCTAAGGTAGACTTGTTTACCTACATAAAGATTATTCCTATCTGAACCTGTTGAATGCCTTTGCAATCATCTTTTAGAGACCGACAGGTGTTTTTCTATTAATGGATTTTTACATGAATGGACTCAGCTTAACTTTTCTAGTCTAAGGAAACATAGATTACATATTTTGAACATCTGCTTCTTTGATAAATTTTCCTAACTCTAATCTAAATACGAGGCAAACTTTTATATTTTTTAACTGTATAACACAGTAGCACTGGGGAGGTAGGGATATCATTGGCATGAGCATCATCAAGAAAGTGTTCAATGAGATAAATTATGGTGTTCAGTAAAATTTGTTTCTGTTCTGAATTCAAATCTTACTCCACTCCATTTTGCCTTTTTATTGTTCTACGATCAATAAAATAAGACACCGAATAAAAAAACAATTCATTTTGAACTGTGACTAATGGTTAAAGTTCAAGTTTCTTTATTTGTTTTTTGACATGTAATTTCAAATTGATAGAAACTGAAGTATTTTGATAAATCCAAATTGATGTGGGTTGAGTCTTGTTCTAAAATTTAAAAGAATTTAAATTGAAAAAAATATTTCAATGATTGTTTATATCTTTACTACAGACTTGTGGGAAATTGCTTAAATGTGGCCATCACACCTGTGAACAAGTGTGCCATGCTGAAGCTTGTGGGGACTGCCCAAGAAGTGGCTTGCGAAAATGTCCCTGTGGAAAAATGTGTAAGTTTTCAGAATAGGGAAAATTGTACTGTGGCACTCCTCAATTAAAAGATACCATTATACAGAATATTATTGTTGTAGTTGTTGTTAAGGCGGTGAGCTGGCAGAATCGTTAGCATGCCGGGCAAAATGCTTAGCAGCATTTCGTCTGTCTTTACGATCTGGGTTCAAATTCCGCCATGGTCAACTTTGTCTTTCATCCTTTTGGGGCCGATAAATTAAGTACGAGCAAAAATGCTGGAGTCAATGCAATCAACTAGTCCCCCTACCACCACCAATAAATAAATAAATAAATTTTCAGGCCTTGCACCTTCTGTAGAAAGAATTATTGTTGTCATTGAATTTTCAGTTTAAGATTTGAAATTACTACAAACTCTGTACTTTCTGATTTTGAAATTAAATGAATTTTAAAATATCTAAAGCAAGCATCCTTCTAACAATTTATGGTTCAGTTTTTCACTCTTTCAACTTCACAATGTTTGTCAATAAAATTTATACATGACAGAGACTATTTTTATTATTGGTAATTTTAAGATGGAGGGGCTATTGTTGGAAATATAGTCAGTAAGGGGATAAAAAGCATTAATTGGAGTAAGTTTATTTATACATGTTTATTTATTTTTAAATAGCTGTTCAGTTACCCTGTACTAAGGATATTCCCACTTGTGGTGATACCTGCAATAAAAATTTGTCTTGTGGTGTACACCAATGTCAACAACGTTGCCATTCTGGACAGTGTGATATTGTAAGTTAAAGAGCTTTTAATCTTTTAAAATCTATACTTTTTTTAAAAAATCAAATAACAATAAATGCATTAATAGTTGTACTTCAGTTTTATTACTTCCAGATATCTTGTCATACGTAGGAATTAATTATAAATTTATATTTCTTTCTGTTGAGTAATCTTTGTATACCAATTAAAAAATCAGTAATACTAGTTTTAATATTTCATGTATTCTAAGGCAGCAATCTGGTGGAATCAACAGCATGCAGGGCAAAATAATTAGCGGCATTTCATCTGTCTTTATGATCTAAGTTCAAATTCCACTGAAGTCAATTTTGACTTTCATCCTTTCAGAGTCAATAAAATAAGTACCAGTTGAACACTGGGGTCAATATATTCGATTAACCCCACTCCCCCAAAATTACTGGCCTTGTGCCAAAATTTGAAACCAGTATTTCATGTATTCAAAGGTAGTGATATTTAGATTCTGTAGAATGTTGGACAAGACATCTTGCAGTATTTTGTTGCTTTCTAAAACCTATCAAGTACTCAAGTTGATATGATTGATTGATCATTCCTTGTTCCTTCCATTCAACATAAAAGGCCTTGTGCTTGAGTTTGAAATCACAATTTTAGAAATTCATAAAACCAGCATAATGAATCTTTGTAGGATAAAACAATATCCTACATACTTTAGTCAGCGTGAATGAAGACGAGTATAAAACTATTTTCACAATTACATGATTGGCGTAGTAGGAACAAGTGCCTATAACATATGTCACACAGATTTCTAAATTTGCAAAACTTGTTGTCAACACCATAAGAAAGACAAGTTTTTAACATATTGCTGTTTAATACTGTCTTATTGAACATCTGGTAAATGTAATAATATACAATAATTTTGTAATTAATTTCATGCTACAGTGCAGTTTTAAATTATCAAATTTACTTTTATATTATTTCTAAAACTAGTGATTCTTATTTTTTTAAATGAAGGATTTGCTCTCTGCTAGAAAGTTTAATTACTTCTAAAACATCAGCGAGTAGTTCTGCTTTATTTTTTCTGATATAAAACCAGAAGTAAAAGTATCAAAAAGAAAATAACGAGCAGAAATATAATTAGAAGTTGCTTTTTAGAATATGTTAACTCGAGAGGGTTAGATGCATTACTAGAATAATTATTTTATGAGATGTATGCTAATCTAAATCTAGTTAATTTTTTAATTTGTTTGATGTTGCATCCAAATTTAATTTTCATCCTTGATGCAAATTGTTATTTCAGTGTCGTCAAACAATAGTGAAAAAATGTCGTTGTGCGCAAAGGAGAAAAGAAGTGCCTTGCTGCAAAGACTACATTTGTGACATGAAATGTCAGAAGAT
Organism: Octopus bimaculoides; assembly: GCF_046866305.1. Taxonomy (NCBI): domain Eukaryota; kingdom Metazoa; phylum Mollusca; class Cephalopoda; order Octopoda; family Octopodidae; genus Octopus; species Octopus bimaculoides. Next base: position 9,634,120 of record NC_142940.1, on the reverse strand, counting down.
GAGAGATTGTAGGCGACATCAGTGCAAACGAAAGGTGAATAATTTCATAGATATTTCCTGTATTGTCATCTCTGCTATAAGTTAATTGTGGAGTTAGAAGTCATATTTTACTCCACTGTATCAAGTAGTACAACTATGTATTTCTATTATTTTATCAGTGTCATGATGTTAGATATTGAAAAACTATTTGGTTCAAGTAATTGGTTCAACGTCTGAGACCCCCTTCGGTCACGAATGACCATGGGATTGCGCCTTGAAAGTTACCCTCTGAGGCACAAGTCTGGGCAAGGTTGCTTATGGAAGACCAGCAGTCACCCATGCATACCAACTCTCCTCTTCTTGCCACCAATGTTATCCAAGGGAAAGGCAAAGGGGCCAATACAGCTTGGCACCAGTGACGTCGCAACTCATTTCTACAGCTGAGTGAACTGGAGCAATGTGAAATAAAGTGTCTTGCTCAAGAACACAACATGCAGCCCAGTCCCGGATTCAAACTCCCAACCTCACGGTCATAAGTTTGACGCTTTAACCACTGAGCCATGCGCCTTCACTAGGTTCAACATGCATATATTATTATTCATACACTACTTGAAGATCAAAAGATGGCTTTTAGTTTTGTTGCACTTGTTATCTTTAAACAAAACCAAACTAATGCATATCAGCTATCAGGGCATGAGTGATAAAAAAATATCCTTCTTGAGACTTCAGTGATGTAATCATTCCTTTGGTATAGTTCTTAATATTTGTAAGATAAACATGCAGCCCATGCTACAGCTATATGTCTCTTGTCTTATTTTTTTTTTAATCTTAGTGTTGTGATGGCAGATGCCCAATTTGTGAACAAGTGTGTGGTAGATCTTTATCATGTCGAAATCACAAGTGCTCAAGTAAATGTCACCAAGGTAAGTTAACATAGTGAATTAGTACTAGTGTAAGAAACGATAGTTTCATGAATACTTTCTTGTTTGTTATGATGACTTTACTATTTCTGTATTTCACTGAAGTTTTGGATTTGCAGATAATGAGTGAATAGTAACATTTGTAGAGTATTACAGTTCTTGTATAGCAGCACAGAAACCACAGAAAGCAATGTTTGGTGGTGTAATGTTTAAATACATCGAATTATGTTAGACAGCTGAAGATGAGCAGGAAAGACATTCTCATATGTTTGTATACATCATCATCATTGTTTAACGTCCGCTTTTCATGCTAGTACGGGTTGGACGATTTGACTGAGGACTGGTGGAGCAGGAGGCGACAGAAATCTGTTACTGTGATGTGTAAGTGTTGGGAATTGCTTAATGTATGCTAATATAGTAAACTGGGTGAAGACAGCAAGCTGGCAGAGTCATTAGCATGCCGAGCAAAATGCTTAGTGGCATTATGTCTGCCTGTATGTTCTGAATGTGGAGGCGCAATGGCCCAGTGGTTAGGGCAGCGGACTCGCGGTTTCGGTTCCCAGACCAGGCGTTGTGAGTGTTTATTGAGCGAAAACACCTAAAGCTCCACGAGGCTCCGGCAGGGGATGGTGGCAAACCCTGCTGTACTCTTTCACCACAACTTTCTCTCACTCTTACTTCCTGTTTCTGTTGTGCCTGTAATTCAAAGGGTAAGCCTTGTCACACTGTCACGCTGAATATCCCCGAGAACTACATTAAGGGTACACGTGTCTGTGGAGTGCTCAGCCACTTGCACGTTAATTTCACGAGCAGGCTGTTCCGTTGATCGGATCAACTGGAACCCTCGACGTCATAAGCGACGGAGTGCCAACAACAACAATGTTCTGAGTTCAAATTGAGCTGAGATCGACTTTGCCTTTCATCCTTTTGGGGTTGAACACTGGAGTCGTAATCGACTTAACCCCTCCCCCAAACTTGCTGGCCTTGTGCCAAAATTTGAAACTAATATAGTAAACTGAGTGATTGTGGTTGGCTGAATTGGCCATGTACTGAAGAACAATCAGCAGTTTATTTCTTGTCAACAGCAACAGCAATGAATCAAATACTTCAACCCATTTATATTAACAAATTAGTACCATAGCATAGAAACAACTGTTAATGATTAGACTGCAAAACTGAGTTTGTTTGTCGGCTTACAGCACCAAGTACTACTTTTCCAATGCTTTTGGAGAGAGTAATAGTAAAGAACCATTCCAGTACTTGAACATTTTTTATTGATATTCATTTTTTTAAAAAACATTTTTAACATTGTTTTTTTAATATTTACCTTAAACAGGACCATGTTATCCTTGTACCATGACTGTTGACAAATTCTGTTTCTGTAAATCTACCTACATCACTGTTCCATGTGGTCGGGAAAAAGTCATAAAACCACCAAAATGCAACCAAACATGCAAGTAAGTTATTTCGCAATACTCACATCTCTCTTTACTCTTTTACTTGTTTCAGTCATTTGACTGCAGCCATGCTGGAGCACCGCCTTTAGTTGAGCAAATCGACCCCGGGACTTATTCTTTGTAAGCCTAGTACTTATTCTATCGGTCTCTTTTACTGAACCGCTAAGTTACGGGGACAGAAACACACCAGCATCGGTTGTCAAGCAATGCTAGGGGGACAAACACAGACACATATATATACATATATACGACAGGCTTCTTTCAGTTTCCATGTACCAAATCCACTCACAAGGCTTTGGTCGGCCCGAGGCTATAGTAGAAGACACTTGCCCAAGATACCACGCAGTGGGACTGAACCCAGAACCATGTGGTTGGTGAGCAAGCTACTTACCACACAGCCACTCCTGCGCCTAAAGAAACATCTGTTTCTTTTTTTCATCTTCTTTAGCCCTGCATTCCCTCAGTTCAAATACTGATAGGGTTAACATATTTTCTCTGAGTTTGATAAAATGAGAAATATGCAGGAGATGATTCAGTGTCCCCTTTCTAGTAAAAATCAATCTTTTGCATTATCAAAAGAAATCATGATTACTACTGCTGCCACAGTCTCATGTTTAAAAATCCCTGCAATAAAGGAACTCCACCAGCAAACAAAGCTTGCAAAGTAAAAGGCAGAAATTTGACATTCCAAACAACACCCTGTCAGATTTTTTTTTTTCTGACAGCACACTAAATTACTTAACTTATAAAAAAAAAAAGTTTACAACTTGGTTCCAGTTCCATATTAGAATTTCTTTTTTTTTTTATATCCCTTAATAGCTTTAAGGGAAGGCATGAATGTCTCTACAATGTAAAAATTAAATTGCTGTTAATTTATGTAATCTCAAGCTAGCATTTCTGTCATTTGTGCCTTGAAATTTTCTTTTTCTTTTTCGAAAGGGTTCCATCTGATTGCCACCATCCTGACCGTAAGCCACACCGATGTCATTTTGGTGACTGTCCACCTTGTAAGAATGTTTGTAACAACCAACTACCTAACTGTTCCCATTTCTGTCCAATGCTATGCCATGATGCTGTCAAGGTTAAGAAACCAATCAACCCAGTACGTATAAAATACTATGACCGACTTTAGTAACTGTAATGTGGTATAATTCATGACCTTTCTGTGTGTATAATAGGATGAGGTTGATGAGAATGGGGTAGAGTGGAGCAAGATGTTTGAATAGTTGACAAGGTGTTTGTGGTGAGCATATGTGTGTATATATAGACAATAAAATGAGACTGATTGTCTTTGATAGAAGGGTCATACTTGAATGAAAGGAGGAGAACTAGGGAGCAACTATGTTTGTGCATGAGCAAATAAAAAAGGAAAGTGAAATAGTGAGGGTATGAAAATGTGTAGAAAGTGAGTTAATGATGTTTGAAAGATATTTAAGAAAGTAAGAGTGAAAGAGTTGCTTTCTTTGATATTCCTTCTCTTTTTTTCTTATAATCATTTTTTTTCTTTCTTCAAATCACCAGTTATTGTATTCCAATAAACATAAAATTGTGGACCAGTTTGAAAAAATAAAGAAACCATGCCCTCCTTGTCAAGTCATTGTGGAGCAAAAATGTCTTGGAAAACATGAAGTAAGCTTTTAATTAAGTTTATTGTGTCTTGATAGCGATATGTTTATATTCTTTTTATATATGTGTGTGTGTGTGTGTGTTGCATTAACTGCTTCCTAAACTGCAAAAGTTAGGCAGTTTTGTAAATTTGTGGACTTCACCTAGATTATATATGTATCTCATTGAACTTGTTCTGTACTTTAACCAACTTGACCTGTCCTCTAAACACTTAAAGCAAATTATAATAAGGTAAGTGTCTTGAATTAAAATATAAATCTGTTTGCAAACCCCAAGGATTATTCATGTGACTGTGCTTAGCTCTGGATCAGAGATAATTCTACTGGGCAGGAGACTGGTCTTTGTGTGTAACCTTCCCAGAAAATCCTAGCAGCTGTACTTTGGTAACACAATAATTAGAGCAGTGTAAATGTCAGAAACACCCACCAATGAGCAAAAAAAAAATCTAAAGTAGATTTGAACTCACATCTCATGAACCAGTGGTCCAGTATATTACCCATTAAGCTATTTTCCTGCCTCCTTAGGACTTAATGATTAAAAAAGCCAAAATCAATTAAGTTTCCAATAGCAATTATTTTGTATCGTTCAGCAGTCCATTATTATTTTGTGTACTTCATTCAGCCTTGTAAAATAGGTACTACTTTCATTTTACACATGAATGATTGATAACTTGAAAGTTACCAGATTTGTGGTGCCCCATTAAATACATTGTCTTTTGTAGCATATCTATCTCCTGAACTATGATTGTAATGAGCTTGCTGAATGATTTGAGCCCTACTCTGCAAAAATAGAAAACTAAATATATATAAGATGATATAAAATAAGAACAAACTCAAGTATCTTATTGTACAAACATATACAATCTCTGCTAGCTTGAAAAGCAAATTGAACATTAACTTTCAGGATTGTGGTGCAGATATTTCCATTTTTTTTTTTCATATTTTTTCTTTTTCTGTTTTTTTTTTCTAACTTGCAGGTAAAGGAATTTGCTTGTTCAGCTGTTGTTCCGTATTCTTGTAAGAGGGCTTGCAACCGTTTACTTCCCTGTACCAATCATTTATGTGTCTTTGAATGCCATGAAGTTAAAAATGCTGCTGATGAGAAAAATGTAAGTTGTTAATTATAACTTATTTGTTGGGTTCTATTAGTTTTAGCTAATGCATTTAGTGGTGAAGGCACATGACTTAGGGGCTAGAGTTTTCGGCTCTCAACCATAAGGTCATGAGTTTGATACCCAACGGGCATGCTGTGTCCTGGAGGAAGATACTTTATTGTACATTACTCCAGTCCGTGGAGGCGTTGTGAGTGTTTATTGAGCGAAAACACCTAAAGCTCCACGATGCTCCGGCAGGGGATGGTGGCGAACCCTGCTGTACTCTTCCACCACAACTGTCTCTCTCTCTCACTCTTACTTCCTGTTTCTGTTGTGCCTGTAATTCAAAGAGTCAGCCTTGTCACACTGTGTCATGCTGAATATCCCCGAGAACTACGTTAAGGGTACATGTGTCTGTGGATTGCTCAGCAAGTTTAGGAAGAAAATGATTATTTTTGATAATTTCTATTTCTTTCTAATTTCAGGCTGGATCCAATTGCTCAAAATGTGAAGAGGAATGTTCAAGACCACGACTTCCTGGCTGTAATCATGAGTGTTCATTACCATGTCATTCTGGTGACTGTCCACCATGTTCAGAGATAATTCGAATGCGCTGTCACTGTCGAAACATACTGAAATACATTCAGTGCTACAAATGGGCTACTGCTGATACAGAATCAAAATCTGTCTTAAAGTCTTGTGGACTTGATTGTCCTAAAGTGGTGAGTATTTTTTGCATTAGTCACATTTGAAAATTGTCTGGGTCATCATTGTCCTTTTAGCATAAGTTCTGTAGACATTTGTAGAATGACTTCTGTATAGCCGTATCTACTTTGAAAACTGTTTATGTTTTCTCCTCTTGTTTGTTTTTGAAAAAGATGCCATGTGATCACAAATGTCCTATGATTTGTCACCCTGGAGACTGTTGTCCTAATGGCTGTGAGAAGAGAAAGTCTGTTCGCTGTCCATGTAAACGCAGGAAAAAAGAATTCATCTGTTCAATGGTAACATCAGGGAAAGCCCAGGTGAAGTGTGACGATGTATGTAGAGAGATTCAATTAAAGCAAAAGCAGGTAAAAATTCATTATCTATTTAATCCATGTATTGCATTTGATACATTTCCAGTAATTTACTTAATCTTTTTGTACATACATAAAAAAAAAAGTACCAGTAATATATTGGTATTCTTTATAAATTGTATACCTTTGGTTGGATAATTCACTTTTGAATTAAGTTATAGTATTAATGACTATATGGTCATGAAATAAATACTGCTACTACTACTACTACTACTACTACTATTATTATTATTATTATTATTAATTGCTTTATCTACCCTGGTACTACCAGCTATCCGAGTTGATAGTACCAGGGTAGATAAAGCAATTAAGAGTATGAAGACCGAGAAAGCCCCCGGCCCATCAGGAATCACTGCAGAGATGCTCAAAATATCTGGCAGTGTTGGCTATAGCCTAGTCACCCGTATTACGAACCAGGTGATACACGAAGGAGTCATACCCAATGACTGGTGTAGCAGCATCATAGTCAACTGCTACAAAGGTAAAGGGGACGCTTTAGATACAAATAATTACAGAGGCATCAAGCTGTTAGATCAGGTTATGAAAGTTACAGAGAGGGTCATAGCCCAACTAATTAGGGAGCGAATCAATTTAGATGAGATGCAGTTTGGGTTCGTGCCAGGTAAAAGCACTACTGATGCCTTATTTCTAGTGAGACAGTTGCAGGAGAAATACCTAGCTAAGGATAAACCTCTGTACCTGGCTTTCGTTGACATGGAGAAAGCCTTTGACAGGGTCCCCCGATCCCTTATCTGGTGGTCAATGAGGAAACTTGGGATAGAAGAATGGTTAGTGAGAGCTGTGCGAGCCATGTACAGAGATGCTGCCAGTAAGGTGAGGGTTGGAAATGAGTACAGCAATGAATTCCGGGTAGAGGTAGGGGTCCACCAAGGTTCCGTCCTCAGCCCCCTATTATTTACCATAGTCCTCCAGGCAATCACAGAGGAGTTCAAGACAGGTTGCCCCTGGGAGCTCCTCTATGCTGATGACCTTGCCCTAATTGCGGAGTCACTATCAGAACTAGAGGAGAAGTTTCAGGTGTGGAAGCAAGGTCTAGAATTGAAGGGCCTTAGAGTCAACCTAGCTAAAACCAAAATCCTAATAAGTAGGAAGGTAGATAAAACACAAACCCCTTCAGGTAGATGGCCCTGCTCAGTATGTAGAAAAGGAGTAGGTAGTAACTCTATAAGCTGTACCCGGTGCAAGCTATGGACACATAAGAGGTGCAGCAACATCAAAGGCAGGTTAACTAGCAAGTTAGTTTTTGTTTGTGGCAGATGTTCAGGTGCAATAAAGACTGCAAACAAACAGGAAACAACTTCTATCTCATTCCAGGGTGAAAAACTAGAGGTAGTCGATAGCTTCCGCTATCTGGGCGACCAAGTTAGTAGTGGGGGTGGGTGCGCTGAAAGTGTAGCTGCTAGAATAAGAATAGCCTGGGCAAAGTTTAGAGAGCTCTTACCCCTGCTGGCGACAAAGGGACTCTCACTCAGAGTAAAAGGCAGACTGTATGATGCATGCGTACGAACAACCATGCTACATGGCAGTGAAACATGGGCTGTAACTGCTGAGGACATACGTAAGCTCGCAAGGAATGAAGCCAGTATGCTCCGTTGGATGTGTAATGTCAATGTGAATACCCGTCAGAGTGTAAGTATCTTGAGAGAAAAGCTGAACATTAGAAGCATCAGTTGTGGCGTGCAAGAGAGACGATTGCGCTGGTATGGACATGTGGTGAGAATGGAGGAGGATAGCTGCGTGAAAAAGTGCCACACCCTAACAGTTGAGGGAACCCGTGGAAGAGGTAGGCCCAGGAAGACCTGGGCTGAGGTGGTGAGGCAAGACCTTCGTACATTGGGCCTCACCGAGGCAATGACTACGGACCGAGACCTTTGGAAATGTGCTGTGCTTGAGAAGACCCGGCAAGCCAAGTAAGATCGTTGCCAGTGCCCCTGGACTGGTTCTTGTGCGGGTGGCACATGAGATGCACCATTTTGAGCGTGGCCGTTGCCAGTACCGCCTGACTGGCTCCTGTAGGATTTTCGAGCGAGATCGTTGCCAGTGCCCCTGGACTGGCTTGTGCGGGTGGCACATAAAAGACACCATTTCGAGCGTGGCCGTTTTCGTGCGGGTGACACGTAAAAGCACCCACTACACTCTCTGAGTGGTTGGCGTTAGGAAGGGCATCCAGCTGTAGAAACTCTGCCAAATCAGACTGGAGCCTGGTGTTGCCATCCGGTTTCACCAGTCCTCAGTCAAATCGTCCAACCCATGCTAGCATGGAAAGCAGACGTTAAACGATGATGATGATGATTGATGATGAATAAGGCAGTGAACTGGCAGAAGTGTTAGAATGCTGGACGAAATGCTTGGCGATGTTTTGCCCATTGCTATGTTCTGAGTTCAATTTCCACCAAGGTTAACTTGGCTTTTCATCATTTCGGGTTGATAAATTAAGTACCAGTTGAACACTGGGGTCAATGTAAATGACACATCCCCTCCCCCAAAATGTCTGCCCTTGTGGAAAAATTTGAAATTATTATTATTATTATTATTATTAAGGCAGCAAGCTGGCAGAATTGTTAGCACACCAGGCAAAATGCTTAGTAGTATTTCGCCTGTCGCTACATTCTGAGTTCAAATTTCACTGAGGTCAACTTTGCCTTTCATCCTTTTGGAGTTGATAAATTAAGTACCAGTGAAACACTGGGGTTGATCTAATCAACTAGTCCCCTCCCCCAAAATTTCAGGCCTTGTGCCTTCAGTAGAAAGGATTATTATTATTATTATTATGAAGTCAATGAACTGGTAGAACCATTAGTATGTCAGAGAAAAAGCTTAGTTACGTTTTTTACATAGCTCTTGACATTCTGAGTTCAAATTCCACCAAGTTGACTTTGCCTTTCATCCTTTTAGGATCAATGTAATCAACTACCTCCTCCCCTCAAAATTGCTAGCCTTGCACCAAAGTTTGAAAGTATTATCATTATTAAGGAAGTGAGTTGGCAGAATTGTTAGTGTGTCAGAGAGAATACTTAACAGTATTTCTTCTGCATTCTGAATTCAAATTCTGCAGGGATCAACTTTGCCTTTCTTTCTTCCAGAATCAATAAAATAAAGTTAGTAGTCAAGTGCAAGGTTCAATAATATTGGCTTTTCCTGCTGACCTTAAACCTCAATATAAAAGCCATTATTTTTATTATTATTATTAAGGCAGTGAGCTGGCAGAGTCGTTAGTAGCATGCTGGACAAAATGCTTAGCAGCATTTCGTCTCTCTTTACATTCTGAGTTCAAATTTTGCCGAGGTCAGCTTTGTCTTTCATCCCTATCGAAGTTAATAAAATAAGTACCAGTTGAACACCGCAGGGCAATGTAACTAACTTACCCTTGCCTCTGAAACTGGTGGCCTTATCTCAAAGTTTGAAACCATTCTTCTTCTTATTATTATTATTGATATTATCATTAAGGCGGTACGCTGGATGAAACACTTAGCGGTATTTCGCCTGTGGCTATGTTCTGAGTTCAAATTCCGCTGAGGTCGACTTTGCCTTTCATCCTTGCGGGGGCTGATAAATTAAGTACCAGTTGCGTACTGGGGTCAATCTAATCCACTGGCCCCCTCTCCAAAAATTTCAGACCTTGTACCTAGAGTAGAAAATAATCGTTAGCATTATGTTTTAAGTTCAAATTCCACCAAGGTCAACTTTACCTTTCAACCTATCGGAGTTGATGAAATAAGTACCAGTTACTTACTGGGGTCGATAAAATCAACTAGCCCCTGCCCAGAAAATTTCAAGCCTTGTGCCATTAGTAGAAAAGATTGTTGATATTATTCACTTTTGAATTAAGTTATAGTATTAGTGACTATATGGTCATGAAATAACTACTGCTACTACTACTACTATTATTATTATTATATTTCAATTCAGATGCAGGAAGAGGCTGCTAGAAAGAAACAGGAGGAAGAAGAAAGAAGACAACGAATGGAAATTGAAGATTTTGAACGGAAAACTAAAAGAATTGGTCGAAAGAAACGCAACAGGGTCTATGAAGAGAAAATTGAATTGACTTTCATGCAGAAATATGGCAAAACTGTCTTTGCTGTCAGCATTGCAGTGATTGCTGTAGCTGCTGGTATATTTTTCATGTCTTCATAAGTTTGTCTGATAATTAATAGTCCTATCATCACGTTTTAAAAATATAACAATCACAGGGGTTGGGGAACAAAACTAATAGCCAGAAAGGATCATTCAAAAGTAAGTGTTTCTTTGGCCATACGGGATTTCTTTGTGAACAGACTTGTGATCACAAGCAGTCTATTTATGACCATCCCATCTATTCTTTAGACACAGTATATTTAGGACCACATTATCCCATTTCTAAGATGATAGGATGTGATTTGAGTGATATTTTGCTGCTATTTCTAACAAATCAAGTCTCTCGTATTGTCTTGTAACATATTGAGAAGATATGTTTATTCTCTACTTTGGATACTGACTTGAGATGAATATTCTTCACAGGTTAAAAGATTCTCCCTTTTATTAACTATGGGTAGTAATGAGGGGTCTACTTATTATGACAAAGACCTCGGGTACGTCAGTCATTTACAGTTTTAGGTACGTACACATAAGTTAGTCACTGACTGACATGATCATCTATAGACAAACTACTTGATTTTTTTTTTTTTTTTTTGTAGCTGTTACTGGGCCCTTCTACCTCCTTTACATAGCGGCAAGAATGCTGAGGCTGCAATAATGTGAAATGATTGCTATTGAGATAGGTCAAATGGCTAAGTGGATAACTCAATGGTTTATCACTTTAAATTCACTTTAGTCCTTTCTATTCTCATTCTAAGCAGGACACCTTATTCTACTCACCTTCAGGTCCCCAAGCAGTTAAAAATAGGGTGCCATGTTTTTAGGAAAGACATTTTCAATATACTGGTGTTCTATCCAGGAGAACTGTCTCCCATCAGCTTTATTCTACAGAAGCTGTTTGAAATACTTGTACTACGAATCCCTAAGTTTGTGGAAAATGCAAGCAGCGTAACCATTATGAGTGGTGACACTGAAATCCTATTAAGATACACTGATTTAATATACAGTTTGTGCATTTTGTGTTATATAATTTCATTGTTTCATCCGTTTTGTTTTTCTTTTTATTTGAGAGCAGATTTAGATTCTTTGGCAGTTGAACATGCTAAATTCTAATAATCCGAATTTGAATTTTTCTCAGTGGCAACTGATTTCTTCCTAAAACCTTTTTTCTCTCTTCTTTCTTAATTTTTTAATGTCTTTTATTGATATCATTATTGATCCCAATGTGGCAAGTTGGCAGAATTGTTAGCACACCAGGTAACATGCTTACCAGCATTTCATCTGTCCTTACGTTCCAAGTTCAAATTCTTCCTGGGTTGACTTTGCCTTTCATCCTTTCAAGGTCAATGAAATAAGTACCAGTTATGCATTGGGGTTGAGGAAATCAACTAGCTGCCTCTCCCAAAATTTCAGTCATTGCGCCTATAGTAGAAAAGATTATTGATCCCAGTGATGCAATATATTTTGGTCTAGAAGCGATGTCCACTTTTAGATGTAGAAAATAGAGTTGGGGGAGTCAACAATAATTGTCGGTTTAAGGTGGCAGGCTGGCGGAATTGATAGCAGACTGGACAGAATACTTTGAGGTATTTCTTCTGGTTTCATGTTCTAAGTTCAAATAACCCATTATCAACTTTGCCTTTCATCCTTTCAGGGTTGATAAAACGAGTACCAGTTGAGCACTGGGGTCGATATAATTGACTGATTCTCTCCCTAAACTTTCAAGCCTTCTACCTAGAGCAGAAAGTTATTTTATGTCAGCTTAACATGTATTTTATTACGTTCAAAAAAAGGAGTTCTTTAAGCAAATTTTGCGGGTTTATGTGAACTGATGAACTATAAGCCACATATACACAAACATATTGTTTCATTTTCCCTGTGATTTTTATTGTTGTGCAAATGTAAGCCTTCTTTGTTCAGCTAATTGGTGAGCTTCAGATATTTTACTCTCTTTAAGAAACCATTACATTTTCAATAATACCATATCAAAAACAAAGTTTCAAAAAAAAAAATCAAGAATCCATGATTGGGAATTTGAGAGTTTGAGTAAAGGAGTCTCACCAGCCTCTCAAATTTTAATAGCATTCCCAAGAAAAGTTATCTTTGACCATTGTAACTAATTATATCTTCACATTTATATCATAATATTTATTAATGAGATTCTTAGGAAAACACATGTCTTGTCAACGATTTCTTGTTCTTAAGAAATTATCTGTTACCAATGTCTTTGTAATACTGATGCAATTCCTACAGTACATCTTAATATGTGGCAAAAGGGCAGTTGGGTTGGCAGAACTAATGGGTCACCACTGAATTAAAGTATTTGGTGTCATAGTTTTGCATACAGAGTTCAATTGCCAACACTATCAACTTCATTTACATTTTTCTGGTGTTGATAATTGGAATTGATTCAATTGACTATAAATATATGTATGTACATACTTAACCTTATATATGTATGTATATATAGTAGAGCAACACATGCCCGGATGGAAAACAGACAATGGTGATGATAAGTGAGTTGGGCTATGTAAACCTTGTGTTTACCTCATGAAGCACTTCTGCAGATACTGGCTATCAAGAAATTGAAAAGTCAGATGCTTTTTTCGCTCTACCATTTGAATTATCTGAAAATCCACAACTATCCATTGAGTATTTATAATGACAAATATCAAAAGAGTGGAGCTAACAAATCATTTTCATTTACAATTTTTTCGTCATATTTCAATATAATCAAACTGATGTAATGCTGTAAACCATTCTGCAACTATTGATTCATTTTATGTGCTATGCAGAATTTCTTTTATAACACATGTTGAACATGATTCCTCAGAATTCTTTAAAGGAATATATGTCAACTGATCCAAAATCTCCTATTTAGGAAATTAGAAAAGAAATCCTTCATTGTACATGAAAATTGATAGTTCTGGAATGACAACAGCATTATGCATCATTGGTAATATTGAATGATGATGAAACGATTGTAAATGATGTATTAAAATGATTTGCTAACACCCTTTGATATATATCATTATATATACACACACATACTCAAATGAAGAATCTAGAAAAGTCCAATACACCACAACACTCCCTTTCTCTATAAATATGTGGCCTTCAGCTTAGTTGAAAGGAATAAATATTAAGATGGCAAATTTCACAGATATAAGTTTCTGGAAGATTCCTGGTTGGAACAATTTTTATTCTCCCCAAGTGAAAAGCTTTATGAAAATAGGCAAGAACTTCACAGCTTCCCATAAAATATCCTCTAAAAATCTCTCAGGCTTCATGTCTTTATAAAAAAAAAATCATTAGTACTAAGCTTTAAATATATTTTTTCTGTATATTTTCTAAAATAACCTATTCTTCAATATTTTCTAATTCATGGAATTTATGTATCATAGTTGTATTCTATAAAATAACCCTCATTGATATTTTGTTCTTTTTAAATTTTATAAATACTATTCATGAGAAATAAAAAAAAATGTACAATACCATCTGTTATTTTTAATTCTTACATTCACCTTTACAATATAGAATTTATGCTCACACAAACACACATGATTTTGGTTATTCTTGTTTAGTGTAAATGCTACAGTCAAAAACATTAGCTGCAATAATCCAATTTTCAAATACAAGAAGTAATCAATTAATGACGAAGGGAAAAACTTAAGCAATGCATTGATTAAAACAAATGAGTAGATTTGGTAGGTTTAGCAGATTCGGTGAGACAGCCTTGTTCACTATACATCTTTGTGGAAGAAGTTGTTGAATGTAATACTTTTTTCAAAGATCTGAATATTCATAAATTTTGATTCGATTTATTAATTTCCGTCTCAATTCTATCACTGCATCTGTGTGTGTGTAAAAAAAGAACACAAAAGTGGAGTTTAAAATGTTTTGGTAGCATTTTATTGATGCATTTTTAAATTACATCAGGTAAAATTTTAAACACGTGTAACCAGGCAAGTTGGAAACTAAAAGATGACCTATTAATCAACTAACTATATCCAATGTTGTGATTTGCTAGAGTATTACCCACATCATCGAAAACACCTGGCCAGATTTCACATTGATGTTTTCTCTCGTGTATGAATGCGCTTGTGTTTAGTTAAGTTTTCATTCTGAGAGAATGATTTACCGCAAATATCACAACGATATGGCTTCTCTCCTGTGTGAATGCGAATGTGCACAGCTAAGTGGTCGTTCCGAGAGAATGATTTACCACAAATATCACAGCAATATGGCTTCTCTCCTGTGTGAATGCGACAGTGTTTAGCTAAGCTATCATTGTGAGAGAATGATTTACCACAGATATCACAGTGATATGGCTTCTCTCCTGTATGAATACGACTATGCATGGCTAAGTTATCTTTCTGAGAGAACGATTTACTACATACATCACAGTGATATGGTTTCTCTCCTGAATGAACGTGACTGTGCACAGCTAAGTGACCATTCTGAGAGAATGATTTTCCACAGATATCACAGCAATATGGCTTCTCTCCTGTATGAATGTGATTGTGTTTAGCTAAGTTATCATTCTGAGAGAATGATTTACCACAGATGTCACAGCGATATGGCTTCTCCCCTGTATGAATGCGATTGTGTTTAGCTAAGTGTTCATTCTGAGAGAATGATTTACCACAGATATCACACTGAAATGGTTTTTCTCCTGTATGAATACGACTGTGCATAGCTAAGTTATCATTCTGAGAGAACGATTTACCACATATATCACAGTGATACGGTTTCTCTCCTGTATGAATGCGACTGTGCACAGCTAAGTGACCATTCTGAGAGAATGATTTACCACATATATCACAGCAATATGGTTTCTCTCCTGTATGAATGTGCTTGTGTTTAGCCAAGCTATAATTGTGAGAAAATGATTCACCACAGATATCACAGCGATATGGCCTCTCCCCTGTATGAATGCGATTGTGTTTAGCTAAGCTGGTATGACAAGAGAATGATTTACCACAGATATCACACGGAAATGGTTTTTCTCCTGTATGAATGCGCTTGTGTTTTGTTAGGTGATAACTGACATAGAATGATGTACCACAGATATCACACTGATGTTGTTTCTCACTTGTGTGAATAAGTTTGTGATCAATTAACTTTTGTTTCCGAGAGAATGACTTACCACAGGTATCACAGTGATATGGTTTTTCCCCTGTATGAATACGTTTGTGGTCAATCAAGTGCACATTCCTACGAAATGTTTTACCACAGATATCACAGTGATGTGGCTTTTCTCCTGTATGAATATGTTTGTGAGTTGTGAGGCTATATTTTTGAGAAAACGATTTTTGACAAATATCACATTGGTATGGGGATTTTCCTAACTCTTTCGGCATCTTAACCTTTTAGTATTCAGATTACTGTGTAATTTGTAATTCTTTTCCATTCACATTGTTTTGAATTAATTACATATTACTTCATAGGTTTGAAACTTCAACGATGTGATTGTTTTTAGAGTGACATTGCAGGGTAGGTATGAGAGGTCAAATCTGGTTGGTTTGATTATAAAATAGTCAGAATATATGGGTCGGGTATGGCTGGTTCAAACACTAAAGTGTTCAGATAAAGAAAATCAACTCTCAAACTTTATCATATAATTAAGCACCCACTACACTCTCTGAGTGGTTGGCGTTAGGAAGGGCATCCAGCTGTAGAAACTCTGCCAAATCAGACTGGAGCCTGGTGTTGCCATCCGGTTTCACCAGTCCTCAGTCAAATCGTCCAACCCATGCTAGCATGGAAAGCGGACGTTAAACGATGATGATGATGATCTTTCTTATTTCTCTTTTTATAACTTATTCGTAACAACTATTTGGTCTGTTCCATCAACTGTGATCTTTGCTGATATCTGAAGGTGCAGAAAGCATCTTTGTAATTTAATCCAAGCTTATTTCAAATGAAATTAATCTGCTACATATATTAGACTGAATTTATCAAAGATGATAAATATTGAAGATGTCAGATATAAAAATTCCTTTTCTGCCAAGTTATTCAGTTATTCTGAAAGAAACGAGAAACAATATAAGAAATCAAAGACTGCTAAAGTGAAAAGATTCAACAGAACATGGACATAGACAATATATACGATTTATATAAATTATATACACGATACATACAATATCTACTCTCTCTTTGGTCATGCTGCTTTTGTAGACCGCCATGATTCTGTCACCATCCAATTCCATTATTATGAATTTGAATCGGGAGATTGAGTCATAGCGAATCTTTCATTGGCTGATTACACAATCACAGTGTGACTTATTGGGGCATGCAATGTTCTTGATGAAGGACTCTATGCCATTTAAGTAGCTGTTTGCCACTTTGTTTTTGCATTCTGTGTTTCTATGTTCTTTGGTCTGTTTTCACCATCATGCCTCAGAGAAACCAGAACAGAAAGTTCTTGATGGATACTTGATGAAGAATCCTACGCTATTTGAGTAGATGTTTGCCAGTTTGTTTTTGCAGTCTGTGTTTCTATGTTCTTAGGTCTGTTTTCACCATCATGCCTCAGAGACACCAGAACAGAAAGTTCTTGATGGATACTTGATGAAGGACTCTATGCCATTTAAGTAGCTGTTTGCCACTTTGTTTTTGCATTCTGTGTTTCTATGTTCTTTGGTCTGTTTTCACCATCATGCCTCAGAGATACCAGAACAGAAAGTTCTTGATGAAGAATCCTACGCTATTTGAGTAGATGTTTGCCAGTTTGTTTTTGCAGTCTGTGTTTCTATGTTCTTCGGTCCGTTTTCACAGAGCTGGCAACACTGCTTCACCATCACACATGCAGGCCATTTTAGTTTCCATTTAGCTTCAGTGTTCTTACATTTCATATGGCAATTGTGATATTCCCTCTGTCAAAAATACTTCCTCTCAGGTCACAAGCAAAACCACCTTGGTGGAAGATGAACAACGCTATCATTGGCAACCAAAGCCACAAGTGATTATTGTGCAATGTTAGCACTACATGATTTCGCCTGCCAGCTGAATGTGTTTGGCATGATTGTAAACATACTGAAAGATTTAGGATATGGACAAGAACCAGAGATGCTTGTGAAATATGCCAGGGAAATGCCACTGTGTCAGCCATCAGCTGTACATACTCCTGTGCTCCCTTTATTTTGCTATGCTTCTATATATATTCCTACACACACACATATCTACATACACGTATTACCTCTGCATAAAGACTGTTAGATAAACGCAGACTTTCGTACATGCTTATATACATATACGCACACACACGTGTGTTGCTGTTTACTTTATTCGTTCAATTATTGTTTAAGTGTTTTACGATTGATTTCAAACTCTGTGGTAAGGAATTGTAGTTTCAAGGCACAAAAATAAAGTTTCCCTTACCTTTGAGTTGCAATCAAGTACCGCGATTAAATGATACCGGTGTTTCCACGTCTTCGCTTACGTGATTCCCACACTACGGATTCCCTTCCCACCATTTCTGGGAGAACGACGTAAAAAGAGGCAGAGATGACGTCATTAGGTGTTTTCCGGTTCTCCTGCGCCGTCTCTCATCTTCATTTCCGGTAAGTGACCCTTCCACCTAAGGAATCGAATAAAGATAAAGCTTGTTGTGTTAGGATGACAAAGTAAGTTGCGCTTTTTCCTTTTCTTTCTGTTGATATTTAAATGTAAGTAATAATTGTTTCCAGTTTCGGTACAAACACAGCGGTTTTAGTGGCTGAGGCCAGAAATAATTTATTTTATCATTCTCTGATGTATGAAAGGCGAGGTTGACCCGCGGAGAGATGGAAAAGGAGATTTACTGCACGGCTTTCCCCTCGATTCTCTGAGAGATTAGGGTTGGTTGTCGTGTATCCGAATGTAACAATGTCCCAATATAACGTGGAAATAGGTGTATGCAGATGCTTCCAATGGAATAGGTGTAGCAGGATTGCACTTATAATCCATGATAGCAGTCTGGAGTAAAAGCGTTGTTTGACTATTACACACTTTGCTGGTGCATTTTCGGCTAGTTCCTTCATTTGTCTCAATAGCTGTGAAGGCATATGGACAGCATGATGTTCATCGTTCACTTATGTGCGAAACTTCTGCTCTGTAGATAGAGAAGTCCATCATAAAGTCTACGTCTTAACACTGTAATAAGTGGCATCTTATGGTGGGTTGATAATAAGATCCTTAACTTCTGACTTAAAGAAAGCCTATTGGCAGTGATTCAGCAGAAGGCCCGCGACGCCATAATCTTCAGCGAAGAAGTCTTCACATTTCACACCAGACTTCGTACCACCGGCTTCTGCTTGTTCGTTTCTCTTATATCCTCACCACTGCAAACATCTTATCTAACTGTGCAATTGTCTCTTTTCATACCTTCTCTCTGATTCCTACATGTCCACGCTCACTTTGCTCAGCACTTGTTAACAATTCCAAATAAATTACTATGCTTTAAAAACAAAACACGCCTTCTGACATTTATGCATAGATTTATTTCCACGTTATTTTGGGACATTGTTACATTCGATCACACAACAACCAACTCTATTACATTTAGAACCAGTAACTAACCACTAAATTTGGTGAATACGAAACTCACTAAAAAATTGTCGAAATACATTAAGGTATGGAGTTACTTCCCCCTTAACTGCTTTTTGTTAGTTCTTCATTATCACTTTTCCTCATTAAACTTGGTCTTATTTAATTAAACATTTAGATTTACTTCGTCAGAACTAGTTTGCAAGTGATACATAGGACCCCATATTGACTGTAAATAATTACTAATTTACTTAATTTAGAGTGGTCATTTCAAGCGATCGTCGAAACTTCTGTTTTACAGTAAACGTCGACGTTATATCCTGTTTCTTTCAATTATATTGTGACATCTTCCTCGTCGGTTATATATTATGTAAGTATTATTCATATAAACATCTGTATTATACATGTTTATCTCATATTCGTTTTCTACACAGTTGTTGGCACTATCATGCTAAGCATGATAGTGCCCAGTTGTTCACACCCAGTAGGCTGGGGTTATTTCTGTTTTTGTTAACGGGTGTGGATCTTCATATTCTGTTGTATCTGGGGTGAGTCATTCTCTTTTAGTGCCTCGTAATTTAACACACTCACCCGTAAAATTTCCACTCATTTACTTATTTATTTTTCTAAATATTTCTTTATATTGACCGTCACTTTTACATACATCTAGTTGTTTTGTTGTGAGCAGTAGAAATAAAAGGAAACTGAAGACACGAAAGACATCTCACGAAGTAACAATGTTGAATTTATAATTACACTGTTTGTTTTTCTTGTTTTAATCTTTATTTCAGTTTTCATTGTTCCCAGGGAGCACATGGCGGAGACGTAACCTATCCCCTTTCCTTTTATTTTAATATTTTTTAACGGAAATCCACATTTTCGGCTATCGAGATACCGGTTCTGAAAGAAAAAAAAAAAATGGCTAAAGCACGACTTCAAAATTTTGATTCTGCTATTGACATCTTTATTCTAATTCTTTCGTGGTAGGATAACTGAACGGAACAGAAAAGTAGAAAGACAGCGCAGGAGGACCGGCAGGGACCAGATGACGTGAAGTCTGCCTATTTTTACGTCGTTCTTCTAGAATTTGTTTGAAGGGATCCGAGATGAGATATGTGGAGTCCACCCATAATAACTAAATGATCTGGCCACGGTACCCAATCTCAACTTCAGGTAAGAGCAACTATATGTTCGTACCTTTAAACTACAATTCCATATCACAGATTTTCAAATCAGTCATAAAGCATTTCAACAATAATTAAGCGAATGCAGTAAACAGCAACTTATATGTGTGTGTGCATGTATGTATATAAGCATGTAGGAAAAGTCTGGGCGATCTTTCGTTTTGACTCGGAAAATCATAACAAAGGACTCCCATTCTTCTCAGTGTTTTCCTGGAGTGGATCACAAATGATGGCCGCAGAGTTAACATGACAAACCTGAGACATACTGACAACATTGATAGGATTGGCAGCAAGGAAGGACAGATTGGTCAGCTTTGGTAGCCACTTTGATGCAAGCAAATTAGCATGTGTTGTATTTACTGTTGGGTATGCAAGAACTTTGAAAATACCTCATGGAATGATGACTGTGTGCTGCTTAGTAATGGGCTGCCGTTTGACAAGGTACAGGACCCGTTGAGTCACCCTGCCAGCGACGAAGTGAAGTCAAGAGTCAAGGGACTGTAGCATGGTGGATTATGAAGAATTGACAGAAGAGCTCAGCTGAGCCAATGTTGCTTCTTACATTGAGGCGGAGTGAAGGAATCCCAGAAGATCGACAGCCAGGATCACGAACCTCTATCAAGATGGTAACTATAAGGCATCCAGAGGGCTGACGTCCATGGTTGTGTAATCAGCCAATGAAAGATTCACTGTGACTCAATCTCCCGATTCAAATTCATAATAATGGAATTGGATGGTGACAGACAATTATGGCAGTCTACAAAAGCAGCATGACCAAAGAGAGAGTATATATTGTATGTATCGTCTATGCATTGTATATATATATATATATATATATATGTATGTATATTGTATGTACATATGTGCATGCGCAGTTGAATCTTTTCACTTTAGCAGTCTTCGATTTCTTATATTCTTTCTCGTTTATTTCAGAATAACTGATGATATTGGCAGAAAAGGAATTTTTATATCTGACATCTTCAATATTTATCTTCTTTGATAGACTAAAGGAAGCTGTTATACAGAAGAACTATAACCATGTTTATATAAATCGGTGATGAATTATAGCGAAACATTTCCTCTCTATGAGATTGTCATCAACATTTCTCTAATATATGTGGCAGATTAATTTCATTTGAAATAAGCTTGGATTAAATTACAAAGACGCTTTCTGCACCTTCCGATATCAGCAAAGATCACAGTTGATAGAAATATAACAAAACAAACAGCAATACGAATAGGTTATAAAATGAGAAATAAGAAAAATATTCCTACGTATATACAAAGTAGTGAGAGTCAATAATAATGGAAAACTTAATTATATGAGAAAGTCTGAGAGTTGATTATCTTTTTCTTAATGCCTTTAGCATTTAAACCAGCCATACCCTGCCTATATATTCTGACTATTTTACAATCAATCCAACCAGATTTGGCCTCTCATACCTACCCTGCAATGCCACTATAAAAAGATCACATCGTTGAAGTTTCAAACCTATGAGATAATACAAGTTTAATTCAAAACAACGTGAATGAAAAAGAATTACAAATCACAGAGTAATTTGAATACCAAAAGGTTTAAAAGATGCCGAAAGAGTTAGGAAAATCACCATACCAATGTGATATCTGTCAAAATTCATTCTCCCAAAAACATCACCTCACAACTCACAAATTTATTCATACAGGAGGAAAAACCATGCCACTGTGATATCTGTGGTAAAACATTTCATCGGAATGTGCACTTGATTGACCACAAATGCATTCATACAGGAGAAAAACACAAATATATTCATTCAGGAGAAAAACCAATTCAGTGTGATATCTGTGGTAAATCATTCTACCATACAAGTAGCTTAACTGTACATAAACATATACAGGAGACAAACAATGTCAGTGTGATATCTGTGGTAAATCATTCTACCATACAAGTAGCTTAACTGTACATAAACATATACAGGAGACAAACAATGTCAGTGTGATATCTGTGGTAAATCGTTCTCCCAAAGGAGTAATTTAACTATTCATAAAAGCATTCATACAGGAGAGAAATAGTACCACTTTGATGTGTGTTGTAAATCATTTCTTTGGCATGCCAGTTTAGCTAAAAACAATTGCACACATACAGGGATGAAACCTTATCACTGTGATATCTGTGGTAAATCATTCTCTCAGAATGGTAACTTAGTTAGACACAGTCGTATTCATACAGGAGAGAAGCCATATCGCTGTGATATATGTGGTAAATCATTCTCTCAGAATGATAACTTAGCTGCGCATAATCGCATTCATACAGGAGACAAGCCATATCGCTGTGATATCTGTGGTAAATCATTCTCTAAGAATGATGGCTTAGCTAAACACTGTCGCAGTCATACAGGTGAGAAGCCATATTGCTGTGATATCTGTGGTAAATCATTCTCTCAAAATGGTCACTTAGCTATGCACAGTCGCATTCATACAGGAGAAAAACCATTTCAGTGTGATATCTGTGGTAAATCATTCTCTCAGAATGAACACTTAGCTAAACACAATCGCATTCATACAGGAGAGAAGCCATATTGCTGTGATATCTGTGGAAAATCATTCGCTCACGATCATGGCTTGGCTAAGCATCATCACATTCATTCAAAAGAGAAGACATTTCACTGTGATATCTGTGGTAAATCATTCTCTCAGAATGATAGTCTGACTAAGCACATTCACATAGGAAAGAAAAGACATTGCTGTGATATTTGTGGTAAATCATTCTCTCAAAATCACAACTTAACTAAACACATTCACATTCATACAGGAGAGAAGCCATATCGCTGTGATATCTGTGGTAAATCATTCTCTCAGAATGAACATTTAGCTAGACACAATCGCATTCATACAGGAGAGAAGCCATATCGCTGTGATATCTGTGGTACATCATTCTCTCAGAAGGATAATTTAGCTAAACACAATCGCATTCATACAGGAGAGAAGCCATATCGCTGTGATATCTGTGGTAAATCATTCTCTCACAATTATCACTTAGTTATGCACAATCGTATTCATACAGGAGAGAAACCGTATCACTGTGATGTCTGTGGTAAATCGTTTTCTTGGAATGATAGCTTAGCTAAACACAATCGCATTCATACAGGTGAGAAACCGTATTGTTGTGATATCTGTGGTAAATCATTCTCTCAGAGTCGTCAGTTAGCTGTGCATAATCGCATTCATACAGGAGAGAATCCATATCGCTGTGATATATGTGGTAAATCATTCTCTTACAACGATAGCTTAGCTAAACACTGTCGCATTCATACAGGAGAGAAGCCATATTGCTGTGATATGTGTGGTAAATCATTCTCTCGGAATGACCAATTAGCTGTGCACATTCGCATTCATACAGGAGAGAAGCCATATCACTGTGATAAATCATTCTCTTACAACGATAGCTTAGCTAAACACTGTCGCATTCATACAGGAGAGAAGCCATATCACTGTGATATCTGTGGTAAATCATTCTCTCACAACAATAGCTTATCTAAACACTGTCGCATTCATACAGGAGAGAAGTCATATCGCTGTGATATCTGTGGTAAATCATTCTCTCGGAATGACCACTTAGTTGTGCACATTCGCATTCATACGGGAGAGGAGCCATATCGTTGTGATATCTGTGGTAAATCATTCTCTCGGAATGACCACTTAGCTAAACATTGTCACATTCACACTGGAAAGAAAACATTGTTGTGATATCTGTGGTAAATCATTCTCCCGCAATGATTGCTAAGCTAAATACTATTGCATTCATACAGGAGAGAAGCCATATCACTGTGATATATGTGGTAAATCGTTTTCTCAGTATGACTGCTTAGCTAAGCACAATCACATTCATTCAGAAGTGAAGACATTTCCCTGTGATAAATTATTCTCTCGGAATGATTACTTAGCTGTGCACAATCGTATTCATAGAAGAGAGAAACCATATTGCTGTGATATCCGGGGTAAATTATTCTCTCAGAGTGGTCACTTAACTAAACTCAAAAGCATTCATACAAGAGAGAAAACACTGTGATACCTGTGGTAAATCATTGTTTTGAAATGGTAGACAGATCTATTCTTCAGTTGGCTAACCAGGAATATAGCATCAGTCATGTCCCTGACCGGCACAAACCCAGACTGCATCTCCTCTCCACTAACTCTCTCCTTAATTAATTTACATCACCTGGTACAGCAACTTGATACCTCTGTAAAATTCACCATTTTATTAACTATGGGCAGTACTGATGGGCCTATCTACTATGATAAAGAACTCGGTTAGGTCAGTCATTTATGGCTTTAGGTATGGACACATAAGTTAGTTATTGACTGACATGATCGTTTATAGGCAGTGTACTTTATTTTTTTTTTTTTGCAGCTGTTACTGGGCCCTTCTACCTCCTCTATACAGCGGCAAGGATGCTGAGGCATTGGAGTTGAGGAAATCAACTGGCTGCCTCTCCCAAAATTTCAGTCATTGCGCCTATAGTAGAAAAGATTATTGATCCCAGTGATGCAATATATTTTGGTCTAGAAGCGATGTCCACTTTTAGATGTAGAAAATAGAGTTGGGGGAGTCAACAATAATTGTCGGTTTAAGGTGGCAGGCTGGCGGAATTGATAGCAGACTGGACAGAATACTTTGAGGTATTTCTTCTGGTTTCATGTTCTAAGTTCAAATAACCCATTATCAACTTTGCCTTTCATCCTTTCAGGGTTGATAAAACGAGTACCAGTTGAGCACTGGGGTCGATATAATTGACTGATTCTCTCCCTAAACTTTCAAGCCTTCTACCTAGAGCAGAAAGTTATTTTATGTCAGCTTAACATGTATTTTATTACGTTCAAAAAAAGGAGTTCTTTAAGCAAATTTTGGGGGTTTATGTGAACTGATGAACTATAAGCCACATATACACAAACATATTGTTTCATTTTCCCTGTGATTTTTATTGTTGTGCAAATGTAAGCCTTCTTTGTTCAGCTAATTGGTGAGCTTCAGATATTTTACTCTCTTTAAGAAACCATTACATTTTCAATAATACCATATCAAAAACAAAGTTTCAAAAAAAAAAAATCAAGAATCCATGATTGGGAATTTGAGAGTTTGAGTAAAGGAGTCTCACCAGCCTCTCAAATTTTAATAGCATTCCCAAGAAAAGTTATCTTTGACCATTGTAACTAATTATATCTTCACATTTATATCATAATATTTATTAATGAGATTCTTAGGAAAACACATGTCTTGTCAACGATTTCTTGTTCTTAAGAAATTATCTGTTACCAATGTCTTTGTAATACTGATGCAATTCCTACAGTACATCTTAATATGTGGCAAAAGGGCAGTTGGGTTGGCAGAACTAATGGGTCACCACTGAATTAAAGTATTTGGTGTCATAGTTTTGCATACAGAGTTCAAATGCCAATAACCTATTCTTCAATATTTTCTAATTCATGGAATTTATGTATCATAGTTGTATTCTATAAAATAATCCTCATTGATATTTTGTTCTTTTTAAATTTTATAAATACTATTCATGAGAAATAAAAAAAAAATGTACAATACCATCTGTTATTTTTAATTCTTACATTCACCTTTACAATATAGAATTTATGCTCACACAAACACACATGATTTTGGTTATTCTTGTTTAGTGTAAATGCTACAGTCAAAAACATTAGCTGCAATAATCCAATTTTCAAATACAAGAAGTAATCAATTAATGATGAAGTGAAAAACTTAAGCAATGCATTGATTAAAACAAATGAGTAGATTTGGTAGGTTTAGCAGATTCGGTGAGACAGCCTTGTTCACTATACATCTTTGTGGCAATGATTGTTGAACATTCAAAGATCTGAATATTCATAAATTTTGATTCGATTTATTTATTTCCATCTCAATTCTATCACTGCATCTGTGTGTGTGTGTGTGCAAAAGAGAACACAAAAGTGGAGTTTAAAATGTTTTGGTAGCATTTTATTGATGCATTTTTAAATTACATCCTAGGAAAAATCCAACATTTTCAGGTAAAATTTTAAACACGTGTAACCAGGCAAGTTGGAAACTAAAAGATGACCTATTAATCAACTAACATGATGAACTGTAGATGTTAGTGTGTGCACTTTCTTACTGCAAAATGCATTCTTTTCTCTTTTTTACTGGTTTCAATCATAAGACTGCCGCCATGCTGGGGCACCATCTTGCCAAACTTTTGAATGGATCCCAGTACTTACTTTGTGTAAAGCCTGGTACGTGTTCTAACACCTTGGATGTACATTTCAGGACTGGGATCTCACCATCCAGCTGAGAAGTGAAGAGAAATTTGTGGAGGCACATGGACTCATAATGACAAGATTGTGGTTTCGATTCCTGAAACCAAGTGATGTGGTGTGTTCTTGAGCAAAACGCTTCATTTCATCATGTTCATCCAGTCCACTCAGGTGGCAAAAATGAGTAATCCTGTGATGGACTAGTACCCCATCCATGAGGAAATATTTGTGTTACAGAATGACAGAAAAAGAAATCCAAAACCTACAAAGAGCACAACAAAAACAGCAGGCTATATTGAAAAGGAAATCTGAAGAAGTGTCCGACTTAACTTTTTCTTCCTATCCTTGTATCTCAGGATGGTCCATGCTTTTTTCCCCCCACATAAACACAAAAAAAAATGACCATCCCGAAATCCAACAATATCTGTTTCAACACAGTTTCACATTAGGGATTTTGCAACACAAATTCATAAACGTAATTTTTCTTCATAATGTTTTTTTCTTTTTTTTTGGGGGGGGGGGGGCCTAACATGCACGACTGAGATTAACATATGAATAGTATTTCACAAAAAAAGAATTGTACCTTCGTATCTTTCAATTGTCTCAGACAATGGACTGCAGCCATGCTGGGGCCCTGCATTGACAGGCTTTAGTCAAACAAATTGACCTAAGACTTATTTTTAAAGTGTGGTAATTTTCTATTAAACTTTATTAAGCTGTTAAGTTATGGAGACATGAACAAACCAATACCAGTTTTCAAGATGTGGTTGAGGATACACACACAAATATGGGCTTCTTTCCAGACAACTGGAGGTTCCAATGGAACAACCTGCTGAGGGTTACTGAACAAAACTGTGGCTGATGCAAAGACCCTTCTTGACTGAGGAGACATTTCAAAAGAATGATTCAGCACATATCACAGTGATGTTTTCTCTCCTGTATGAATACGCTTGTGTTTAGTTAAGTGTTCATTCTGAGAGAATGATTTACCACAGATATCACAGCAATACGGTTTCTCTCCTGTATGAATGCGATTGTGCACAGCTAAGTGAATATTCTGCAAGAATGATTTACCACAGATATCACAGCGATATGGCCTCTCTCCTGTATGAATGCGATTGTGTTTAGCTAAACCATCATTCTGAGTGAATGATTTACCACAGATTTCGCAGTAATATGGTTTCTCTCCTGTATGAACGCGATTGTGTTTAGCTAAGCTATCGTTCCGAGAAAATGATTTACCACAGATATCACAGTGATATAGTTTCTTTTCTGAATGAATGTGATTGTGCTTAACCAAGCTATCATTCTGAGAAAATGATTTACCACAGATATCACAGCGATATGGCTTCTCTCTTGTATGAATGCGAATGTGCACAGCTAAGTGGTCATTCCGAGAGAATGCCTTACCACAGATATCACAGCAATATGGCCTCTCTCCCGTATGAATGCGACAGTGTTTAGCTAAACCATCATTCTGAGTGAATGATTTACCACAGACTTCACAGTGATATCGTTTCTCTCTTGTATGGATGTGATTGTGCTTAGATAAGCTATCATTATGAGAGAATGATTTACCACAGATATCACAACGATATGGCTTCTCTCCTGTATGAATACGATTGTGCACAGTTAAATGATCACTTCGAGAGAATGATTTACCACAGATATCACAGCGATATGGCTTCTCTCCTGTGTGAATGCGAGAGTGTTTAGCTAAGCTGTCATTCTGAGAGAATGATTTACCACAGATATCACAGCGATATGGCTTCTCTCCTGTATGAATGCGACTGTGAATAATTAAGTTATCATTCTGAGAGAACGATTTACCACAGGTATCACAGTGATATGGCCGCTCTCCTGTATGAATACGATTGTGCATAGCTAAGTGGCCATTCTGAGAGAATGATTTACCACAGATATTGCAGGAATACGGCTTCTCCCCTGTATGAATGTGATTGTGTTTAGCTAAGCTATCATTCTGAGAGAATGATTTACCACAGACATCACAGTGATATGGCTTCTCCCCTGTATGAATGCGATTGTGTCTAGCTAAGTGATCATTCTGAAAGAATGATTTACCACAGATATCACAGTGATAAAGTTTCTCCCCTGTATGTATGCGATTGTGCTTAGCTAAACTGGCCTGTGAAGAGAATGATTTACCACAGATATCACACTGACATGGTTTTTCTCCCGTATGAACACGCTTGTGTTTTGTTAGGGCATGAATGAGAGAGAATGATTTACCACAGATATCACACTGATATTGTTTCTCCTTTGTATGAATAAGCTTGTGTTGAATTAAGTTTGGTTTCCGGGAGAATGATTTATCACAGGTATCACAGTGATATGGTTTTTCTCCTGTATGAATACGTCTGTGGTCAATTAAGTGCAGATTCCGTCGAAATGTTTTACCACAGATATCACAGTCATATGGTCTTTCTCCTGTATGAATATATTTGTGAGTTGTTAGGTTATATCTTTGAGAAAATGATTTCTGACAAATATCACATTGGTATGGGGATTTTCCTAACTCTTTTGGCATCTTTTTAACCTTTTAGTATTCGGATTATTCTGTGATTCGTAATGCTTTTTTCTTCACGTTGTTTCGAATGAATTGCGTATTATTTCATCAGTTTCAAACTTCAACGATGTGATTGTTTTTAGAGTGACATTGCAGGGTAGGTATGAGAGGACAAATCTCATTCGTTTGATTATAAAATAATCAAAATATATCGGCCGGATATGGCTGAGTTAAACACTAAAGTGTTCAGATAAAGAAAATCAGCTTCCAAACTTTCTCACACAATTAAATTTTCCAGAATTTTTGCCTCTCACCATTATATATATATATATATATATATGTAGGAATACTTTTCTTATTTCTCTTTTTATAGCTTGTTGATAACAACTATTTCTTGTGTTCCATCAGCTCTGATCTTTGCTGATATCAGAAGGAGGCAGAAAGCATCTTTGTAATTTAATCCAAGTTTATTTCAAATGAAATTAATCTGCCACATATATTAGGCTGTGAATATGAGAAATGTTGATGACGATCTCATAGAGAGGAAATGTTTCGCTATAATTCATCACCAATTTATATAAACATGGTTATAGTTCTTCTGTATAACAGCTTCCTTTAGTCTATCAAAGAAGATAAATATTGAAGATGTCAGATATAAAAATTCCTTTTCTGCCAATATCATCAGTTATTCTGAAATAAACGAGAAAGAATATAAAAATTTAAAGACTGCTAAAGTCAAAGGATTCAACAGAACATGGACATAGACAATATATATACGATTTATATAATTATATACACGATATATAATTTATATACTCTCTCTTTGGTCATGCTGCTTTTGCAGACTCCCATGATTTTCTGTCACCATCCAATTCCATTTTTATGAATTTGAATTGGGAGATCGAGTCATGGTGGCAATACCATGTTGTTATAACTGGAAAATTCCAGTAGGTGTAGCTCCTTCTCATTCGCGCATCCCTCCTCACCCATTTAGTAGAATATATCATTCTCACTTTGTTCATGACATCCTGAAGTTTTAATACAATTTCTTTGCAGACTTGTGCTACAAACTAGGTTTTGAGCCCTTCTGAAACTAATTGGCATCAGTACACAATGTTCTTGATGAAGAACACTACGCCATTTGAGTTCGCCGCTTTGTTTTTGCATTCTATGTTCTTTGGTCTGTTTTCACCATCTCACATGCAGGTCATTTTAGTTTCCATTTAGCTTCAGTGTTCTTACATTTCATGTCAAATGTGATGTTCCCTCTGTCAAAAATCTTTCCTGTCAAGTCACAAGTAGTACACAAACAAAACCAGTTTGGTGGAAGATGAATTACACAATCATTGGCAACCCTGGCCACAAGTGATTTAATATAAAGCTGTTGCCTTGTCTGTTTGTCATATACCACCTTGGCTAGGTAAACCTGGTAGATCTCCTGGTCTAACAATAGCTAATTTCTTTCAACTATGTGCCTTGTCCTGATAGCTAACATAGCACAGGCATAGCTGTGTGGTAAGGAGTTTGCTTCACAACCACATTGTTCTGGATTTAGTCCCATAGAATGGTACATTTGGCAAGTTGTTTTTTAATATAACTTCGGGCTGACCAGAACCTTGTGAGTGGATATGGTAGACAGAAGATAGGTAGATAAGATTTTTTAAAAAGGGTACAGACTCCCTTCAGACATGAATGATAATGGGATTGCACCTACAAAGTTCCCCCACTAGGCAGAAATCTGGGAACAGTTGTTCATGGAAGACTAGCAGTTACACATGCATACCAGACTCCCCTCTCCACGCCAGTGATGTTTATCCAAGGGAAAGAGAAAGGTCGATACAGCTTGGCACCAGTGACGATGCAACTAATGTCTACAGCTGACTGAACTGGAACATCGTGAAATAAAGTGTCTTGCTTAAGGACATGTCTGTGTGTGTATTTGGGACTATGTTTGTCCCTCATTCCAGCACGACAACTGGTGTTGGTGTGCTTATGTTCCTGCAATCTAGCAATTTAGCGAAAGAGACTGATAGCAGGTTTTAAAAGAGAAAATAAGTGGTGAGGTCGATTTGACTATAATTCTTCAAGGTGGTGCCCGAGTATTACTGCACTCTAATGAACTGTAACAAGGAAAAGATGATGTTGTGAAAGTCTGTCTAGGAACTGTTCTTGCCTTGGCTACTGATTTCATTGTAGAAACCATTGCTCTGTTGGTGCAATGTTAGCAGATGATTTCGCCTGTCGTGTCGATAACCGTACTGAGAGATTTAGGATATGGTCAAGGATAAGAGGTACTTGTGAAATATGCTAGTGTTTCAGCCATCAGCTGTACATAGTTACTCCCGAGCTCCCTATATCTTGCTATGCTTCTATATATATTCCTATACACACACATATCTACATACACGTATTACAGATAAACACAGACTTTCGTACATGCTTATATACATATATGCACAGACATATGTGTTGCTGTTTACTTTATTCGCTCAATTATTGTTTAAATGTTTTACGACTGATTTTCAAACTCTGTGGTAAGGAATCGTAGTTTCAAGGCACAAAAATAAAGTTTCCCTTACCTTTGAGTTGCAATCAGGTACTGCGATTAAATGATTCAGGTGTTTCCACGTCTTCGCTTACGTGATTCCCACACTACGGATTCCCTTCCCACCGCTTCTAGAAAAACGTAAAAAGAGGCGGAGATGACGTCATCAGGTCTTTTCCGGTCCTCCTGCGCCGTCTCCCATCTTCACTTCCGGTAAGTTTCCATTCTACCAAAGGAATCGAATATCGATGTCTGATTAGCAAAATCAAAGAATGAAGCTTGTCCTGTTTCGATGATAGAAAGAAAATAGCGCTTTTTTCTTTTCTTTCTGATGATATTTAAATGTAAGTAATAATTGTATCCAGTTTCGGTACAAACACAGCGGTTTTAGTGGCTGAGGCCAGAAATAATTTATTTTGTCATTCTCGGATGAATGAAAAGCGAAGCTGACCGCGAAGAGATGAAAAACAACCAGATTTAAATTCCGGACGTAAAGAGCCGGAAGAAATACTGCAGGGCTTCCCCCTCGCTTGTTATTCTACGGCCCTTAATACCGGGAACAATGAAAGCTGAAATAAAGAATTAAAAGAGAAAACAAACAGCGAAATTATAAAAGCAACATCGTTATTTCGTGAGATATCTTTCTTTTCTTTAGTTTCTTTCTTTTATTTCTAGTGTTCACAAAAAAAAAAAAAAATTATATATATATATATATATATATATGTATGTAAATGTGATACGTATACAACACAGATGTTTATATTAATAATACTTACATATTAATATAGAACCGACGAGGAAAATGGTTCAATATAATTGAAAGAGACGGTACTTAATTTAGAGTGGTTATTTCTAGCGGTCGTCCAGGCTGGGGCATGTGAGTTCGAGTTCACAGTTAGCCACCTACACTTTTCTCTGCAAAATAGAGGTAGTTTATCCTGTTCAGGCTATATTTATTAGCATTAGTCTGCGATTGAGAATTTAAAATCACTTCTTTAACTTTCTAAAGACATCTCAACGCTTCTAAAAGCAAACTTCGTCTGTTTATTTACGTTTGTCGTAATTTGAATTTAATTTATCATTATTTTTTTTTTTTTTACATCAGACGTTGACATCAAGTAAATTCGCAATTATTTACAGTCAATATGATGTCCTAATTGTCAGTTGTAAACTAGTTCCGACGAAGTAAATGCAAATTCGGTAACAGCAAGTTTAGCAAGGAGAATTAACAATCAGCTGTTAAGGTGGAAGTAACTCTATTTTTAATATTTGAATGTATTTCGAGAGATTTTTTTAGTTGCTGTTCACCAATTTAATGGTAAGCTACCAATGTTACTGGTTCTAAATGTAGTAGGTTCAATGTTGTAATGGGTTGGTTGCGCGTGTTCGTATGTAAGAATGTCCCAATATAACGTGGAAATAAGTTTATGCATAAATGTCAGAAAGCATATTTTTAAGGCAAAGTAATTTATTTGGGATTGCTGACAAGTGCTGATTAAATTGAGCGTAGATATGTAGGATCAGAGGGAAGGCTTAAAAACTGACAATTGCACAGATAGATAAGACGTTTGCAGTGGTGAGGATATAAGAGAAACGAACAAGCAGAAGTCGGTGGTACGAAGTCTGGTGTGAAATGTCAAGATGTGTTCGCAGAAGATTATGGGGAGATATGTGCCGTTGTGTTTGTGATGGATGCAGTGGTGCAGCATTTAGTTCATGCTGTGCAGTGTATGTAGGGGTTGTATGCGGATCTGGTGTGAGAGTGCCTGGAAAATTCCGTTTTACCCTGTCAATTGATACAGTTCCTTTTCTCCCATTAATTCCTAAGGTTAAAAGTTTGTTAGAGTTGGAAAGGATGTGGTAAGGTCCAGTGTATGGTGGTGTGAGAGGACTTCTCACAGAGTCATTGCAAAGAAATAAATGGGTCCACGAAGGAATGTCCCTTAGGACCAAAGATGTAACAGTCTATTGCCAAGAGGTCATCGGTGGAAGATTGGAGAAATACGACAGAAGTCTGTTAACATAAAGAGTAGGATGTTGGGAGGATAAGTCCATTGGGGCCAGCATCTGACCCGGCAAGTATAATGGTACTCTGTTAAGCAGCTCCGTTGGAGAGATTCCAAGACACTCCTTGATGGCTGAATGGCAATGCAGAAGAACAATGGGTAGATACTCACTCCATCGATGTTGGTCAGGATAAGCACGCAGCCTTCAGTTTACGGAGGAAATGTACCACCATGCCACTTTAAACTGGATGGTAACTTGTAATCTGAATGCGCCACGCACCTAGAATTTTCGAAAGCTCATGGAAGTGTTGCGATTCGAACTGCCGACCACGGTTAGTGGTGAGCATAGTGGGAATGCTGTAGCATGATATCCAACCTGATACCAGAGTTCGTGCAACCAGTTCTGCTGAATATCACATAGAGGAATGGCTTCAGGCCAACGTATAAAGCAGTCGATGCACATAAGGAGATACGTAAAGCGTTGACTGACTGGCCACAGTCCAACTAGATCAATATGGGTGTGGTGCTTATGCACCTTCGATTTCTGGCAGGAAAGTCAAGAACATGACCAAGCAGTAATATCTTGTCTCATATTTGGCCAGAAGAATCCAGCCGAAAGGAGGTTCACTGTGGCTGAAGTTGCAGAGTGTGGAAAATAGTTCGACGGTGAGTATCTGGAACAAGAGGATGTGGTGTATCCGTTGAGATGTCACAAAATAGTTGTGTGTCAGAATTAGTTACACGCAAATTCTTAGATTTATATATTGCAAATTCAGGTTAAGCAAGATCAAGGGGAGGCTGATCCGCAGAAAGGGGGAGGTCAATATCTGAAGGGGATGACAAAGAATTTTCACAGAGGTGTGAGAGAGCAACTGCTGCTGCATTCTGTGCATCAGATATATAAAGAATATCATTGGTAAATTGCAAAACAAAATCGAGGTGACGAGTTTCCCCGATGCAAGTATTTACCTATAGTTCACGGGCTAACATGCTATAGCACGTCTTGGCAGGTTTAAGCTGCTACAAAGGCAAAGGGGACATCTCAGACAGGAATAATTACTGAGGTATCAAGTTGCTGGACCAGGCGATGAAAGTCGTAGAAAGGGTCATAGCTCAATCAATTAAAGAGAGAGTTAGTAAAGATGAGATGTAGTCTTGATTTATGCCAGTCAGGAGCACAACTGATGCTATATTCCTGGTTAGGCAACTGTAAGAGAGATCTAACATTTCAAAACAATGATTTACCACAGGTATCACATTGATGTTTTCTATCCTGTATGAACGCGCTGGTGTCTCACTAAGTGACCATTCTGAGAGAATGATTTACCACATATATCACAGTGATATGGTTTCTCTCCTGTATGAATGTGATTGTGTTTAGCTAAGCTATCATTCCAAGAGAATGATTTACCACATATATCACAGCGATATGGCTTCTCTCCTGTATGGATGCGATTGTGTCTAGCTAAGTGATCATTCTGAGTGAATGATTTACCACAGATATCACAGCGATACGGTTTCTCTCCTGTATGAATGTGATTATGCTTAACTAAGCTAACATTGTGAGAGAACGATATACCACAGATATCACAGCGATACGATTTCTCTCCTGTATGAATGTGACAGTGTTTAACTAAGGTATTATTCTGACAGAGCGATTTACCACAGATATCACAGCGATATGGTTTCTCTCCTGTATGAATGCGATTATGCTTTGCTAAGCTAACATTGTGAGAGAACAATTTACCACAGATATCACAGCGATATGGTTTCTCTCCTTTATGAATGCGATTATGCTTAGCTAAGCTAACATTGTGAGAGAACGATTTACCACAGATATCACAGTGATATGGCTTCTCTTTTGAATGAATGCGATTGTGCATAGCTAAGTGATTATTCTGCGAGAATGACTTACCATAGATATCACAGCGATATGGCCTGTCTCCTGTATGAATGCGACTGTGCTCAGTTAAATGATCACTTCGAGTGAATGATTTACCACATATATCACAGCGATCTGGCTTCTCTCCTGTATGAATGTGATTGTGTTTAGCTAAGTGTTCATTCCAAGAGAATGATTTACCACAAATATCACAGTGATACAGTCTCTCTCCTGTATGAATACGTTTATGCGTAGTTAAGGTACTATTATGAGAGAATGATTTACCGCAAATATCACAGCGATATGGCTTCTCTCCTGTATGAATGCGACTGTGCACAATTAAATGATCATTTCGAGAGAATGATTTACCACAAATATCACAGCGATATGGCTTCTCTCCTGTATGAATGCGACTGTGCACAGTTAAATGATCATTCTGAAAAAATGATTTTCCACATATCACAGTGATAAAGTTTCTCCCCTGTATGTATGCGATTGTGTTTAGCTAAACTGGCAGGCCAAGAAAACGATTTACCACAGATATCACACTGACATGGTTTCTCTCCTGTATGAATACGTCTGTGGTCAATCAAGTGCACATCCTGACGAAATGTCTTACCACAGATATCACAGCGATAAGGTTTTTCTCCTGTATGAATATATTTGTGAGTTGTTAGGTTATGTTTTTGAGAGAATGATTTTTGACAGATATCACATTGGTATGGGGATTTTCCTAACTCTTTCGGCATCTTTTTAACCTTTTACTTTGTGATTTGTAATGCTTTTTCATTCACGTTGTTTCAAATTAATCATGCATTATCTCATAGACTTGAAACTTCAAGAAAGTGATTGGGGTCCGAAAAATGGGGTGGGGTGAGGTGGAAGTCTCAGAAATTTTGCCCCCCCCCCTTGATATTTTCACCCACATGATTTTCACTAAGGAGAAAAAGGGCTTTCACCTCATGTCACCCCGTTTTTCCGACCCCCAATCTAACCTAGTGCTAATGCTAGTCTACACACATCCGCCCACTACCGCTACCTGCTTAGTACATCTGCAACATCTGATGCCTGTTTTCTCAACATATTCACGTTGCTTTCATCTGGACTGCTACTTTCTTCTTAGGATTTTACCTTTATATCAAGAGATGCAGGCGTGGCTGTTTGACTGAGAAACTTGCTTCTCAACCAAGTGGTATTGGTTCAGTCCCACTGTACAGCAACTTGGACAAGTGTCTTCTTCTATGATTCTGGGCTGACCAAAGCTTGTGAGTGGACTGGTAGATGGGAACTAAAGAAACCCATCATACACACACACACACATACAAGTGTGTACATGTACCCTTGCCCTGACACCGTGTGATGGTTGTAAACATCAGCATCATACTAGCAAGGTTGTTTGTTTCGTCTTCTTCGTAAAACGTTTAACTATGGAGAAATATTAGGTGAGGGTCAGTGACAGGAAGAGCAGCCAGCTGTAAAAAATATCCCTCAACAATTTCTGACTGACTTATGCAAGCATGGAAAAGTGAACATTAAATGATGATTATCATTATTAACCTGTAACAACTAGTTTACTAGGTGGCTTGTAGGAATCCCACTGGTTGACATCACAGCAAAGATGACAGCTGCTAAAGGCCTGATACTATACTGGATTGCTTGATACAGTATACTTGCCTTCATTGTTATGAACCAAAGATCTGGGTTGTCAGTTAGCCAGCACTATAGCTTACCATTCCAGTGTATGGCATGGTTCAATGATTTTTATTGACAAATCAAGGCAGTACTCATAGCTTATGGCTTGAGTTCCTGCTCTTGTTCTCTTTGGTATCCCTTCCAAGTTAAAGAGAAAATTATCCGAGATATTTTAAAACTTCTTTCAACTACAGGCACAGGAGTGGCTGCGTGGTAAGTAGCTTGCTTACGAACCACATGGTTCTGGGTTCAGTCCCATTGCGTGGCACCTTGGGCAAGAGTCTTCTACTATAGCCTCAGGCCAACCAAAGCCTTGTGAGTGGATTTGGTAGACAGAAACTGAAAGAAGCCCGTGGTATATATGTATATATATGTATGTGTGTGTATATGTTTGTGTCTGTGTTTGTCCCCCCAACATCACTTGATGCTGGCCTGT
Source organism: Octopus bimaculoides (assembly GCF_046866305.1). NCBI lineage: Eukaryota > Metazoa > Mollusca > Cephalopoda > Octopoda > Octopodidae > Octopus > Octopus bimaculoides. The sequence goes on along the minus strand of NC_142940.1, from coordinate 9,596,791 downwards.
TTACATCCCCGTAACTTAGGCTTACAAAGAACAAGTCCTGGGGTCGATTTCCTCGACTAAAAAGCGGTGCTCCAGCATGGCCGCAGTCAAACGACTAAAACAAGTAAAAGAGAGTAAAAGATAAAGAGAGTACAAAATTTTTTTGAATTTTTTCTTTTACATTAATCTAATTTCTTTTCTTTACTAATGTAACTTATTTATTATTGATTTCTAGGGAAAAGAAAAAATGAATGCTATCTTCATCATCAATATGCAAAAATACATATTTTGAAGATAATCAAGTGAAAATTTGCAACACTTTGGTTGAAAGAAATTTAACAAGATCCATTATCTCTACCCGAGCTGAATAATTGTTATGGAATTACATTTATCTTATCAGATTAACTTACTTCCAGTATTTCCCTGGCCCTTTGAGCTATGAATATGTAAAACTAAATTAGGAAGTAACCACCAGTTGCCACATGTTCTCAGAGCATACATGTACTGACCAACATCAACCACTGGACACACGTCTTTGTTTGAAAGACAAGCCATACCCACTGCTCTTTAAAGTCCTCTGGAGGACACCAAAATGATTTTTTCTCAAGGTACACAGATAAAAAGAGAGAGTCAACATTCACAGTTGAAATATACCCATTTAGACATCAAAGCTAACACTTTCAGGTAAGTCTTACTTCTATATTACCGCTTCATTAAATTTCTTCCAACCATTTGGAGTTTTTCAAATTTTCACCAGATAATTTTCCAAAAATATAGTTCTCTCTTTTACTCGTATCAGTCATTTGACTGCGGCCATGCTGGAGCACTGCCTTTAGTAGAGAAAATCGACCCCAGGACATTTTTCTTTGTAAGCCTAGTACTTATTCTATCAGTCGTTTTTTGCTGAACCGCTAAGTTATGGGGACGTAAACACACCAGCATCGGTGGGGGGACAAACACAGACACACATACTTACTACCAAATCCACTCGCAAGGCTTTGGTTGGCCCGAGGCTATAGTAGAAGACACTTGCCCAAGGTGCCACGCAGTGTGACTGAACCCGGAACCATGTGGTTAGTAAGCAAGCTACTTACCACACAGCCACTCCTGTTCCCATAATTTTTTCTAGAAATTAGTAATAAATTACAAGCATTTAAAATTGCCATATTAGCCAATCAAATGCGTCTATTGTTGACACTATAATTTATGCTGATCTCCATTGCCATGCTGATGAGCATACATGAAATTCCATTTGGATACTAAGCCAAATATTTCATCAGGTCAGTCCTTTCCAGAGCTCTGTTTGCAAGGACTTGTCTTCATTGCTTTGTTCGGATGTTCAGTTTAATATCCATGTCTTCCTCATTTGTACTGCAAATATTTCTGCAGAAGAACATAGTACATCTATCCTCATTCATCACAGTTATTTTTTGTTGTAAAATACACTGTATTAAATGAATCCAGTAATAAACAAATGATAACAGAACAAAGGTGGAAAAGCAGATTTCGTTTTGAAACTTGTTGTCCTTAAGCATTATTGAAGAATCTCTGACCAAAGTTATAACAGGTCATTTCGTGATAAGCATAACATATTATCCTGAATCAGTGAAGAATGAATCAGTGATAAACGGGGATAGATGTATACTTGAGCATAGAAAGTATCAAGATCACATTTGCATATATTCCAGCATTTTACTATGTCTGTCGAGTTGCTGAGTTATTTTCCCTTAAAAAAAAAAGAAGAAAAAAAACCCCTTACTCTTAAACAAACATGGCTTCTCAGTACAATATAGTTAGTTTACTTAGAAAAGCGTTAACAGCTCAGCAATTTCAATCACTATCTCTTAAATATTCATTGAGAAAGTTTTCTGCTGTTTTACATATTTTTTGGATATATTTAATGTTCTGTTCTGCCTTGTACATCATGTTGAAATTTGTTGATTTTCTTTGTTGGTTTATTGTTGTAGAAGATCCCTTTAGTTAATCTCTTGAAGTTATTTAAAACAATTAACACCTCTCGTTAAGCAATGTCATATTTTCAATATTTTGACAACATACAAGACTGTAGAACAGTGGTTCCCAACCAGTGGCCATATAAGATTTTGCTGAGAAAAAATGTGCAATAGGCGTAGGAGCGGCTGTGTGGTAAGTAGCTTGCTTACCAACCACGTGGTTCCGGGTTCAGTCCCACTGTGTGACATCTTGGGCAAGTTTCTTCTGCTATAGCCTCGGGCTGGCCAAAGCCTTGTGAGTGGATTTCGTAGACGGAAACTGAAAGAAGCCTGTTGTATATATGTATAAATATATGTATGTGTGTGTATATGTTTGTGTGTCTGTGTTTGTCCCCCTGGCATTGCTTGACAACCGATGCTGGTGTGTTTATGTCCCCGTAACTTAGTGGTTCGGCAAAAGAGACCGATAGAATAAGTACTAGGCTTACAAAGAATAAGTCTTGGGGTCGATTTGCTCGACTAAAGGCGGTGCTCTAGCATGGCCACAGTCAAATGACTGAAACTAGTAAAAGAGTAGAGTAATAGGCGCAGGAGTGGCTGTGTGGTAAGAAGCTTGCTTACCAACCACGTGGTTCCGGGTTCAGTCCCACTGCATGGCACCTTGGGCAAGTGTCTTCTACTATAGTCTCGACGGGCTTCTTTTAGTATGCATATATTTGCGTGTCTGTGTTTGTTGCCCCACCATCTCTTGACAACCGATGTTGGTGTGTTTACATCCCTGTAACTTAGAAGTTCGGCAAAAAAGACCAATAGAATAAGTACTAGGCTTTCAAAGAATAAGTCCTGGGGCCGATTTGTTCGACCAAAGGCAGTGCTCCAGCATGGCCACAGTCAAATGACTGAAACATTTGAATTGGTTATACTTCTACATTCTTATTGGTTATACTTCTACATTCTAAAAGAATATGTTATACTTCTACAATACACATAAAATATAATAGGATTTTTTAAAACATGGAATAGTTATAAGGGTCCACTAGAGTAAAATAGGAATTAAAGGGGGTCAATAAGTAGAAAATAGTTAATCACTGCTGTAGAATATTAATCATGCTGCTATTTCTAGCGGGTCGAACGATACAGTGGGTCACACGACGATAAGGGTTATCTCCCATAATCTTGATGGAGTTGCGTCCCCTTGATTAGATCAATAGAGCGATGATATTTATATATCGTATTTTATGGCATATAAAGCCAACTTTCTTTTTAAAAATGTCTCAAGAAAGAAAAAAAAACCCTACCCAATAAGATTACCTTAAAATCTGCATGTTTAGATTCACTAAAACTTCTTTTCCTGTCTATGCACTGTTGAAATAGGTTGTGCATCTAGTATGTGCTTGCGTCTTCATTTTACAATAATTTCCACTCTCTATAGGGGGTCTCCCCTTCAGTAAATGCTTCGTTATTATTCTTAAACAGGCATAGCTCACACAAAATTCGTTGTGGCATATTTTTCTATGGCTGGATGTCCTTTCTGTCGCCAACCCTCAATTGTTTCTAAACAAGTTATTTTTATATAATAGAATTGTTTCAATTAGAAATGCATTTTTTCTAAGATTGTTTACTC
>NC_142940.1:9570736-9588236 GCF_046866305.1 Octopus bimaculoides | reverse complement strand
TTATATATATATATATATTTATATATATATATATATTTATATATATATATATATTTATATATATATATATATTTATATATATATATATATTTATATATATATATATTTATATATATATATATTTAGATATATATATATATTTAGATATATATATATATTTAGATATATATATATTTATTTATATATATATATATTTATTTATTTATATATATATTTATTTATATATAGTTAGCGACTTTGAGATCAAGGCAATATGGGTGCCCAGAAGTAGACCGGCATGGAAACTTAAAGACCCTGCAAATGGACAGAGATTTAGAGACAAGTTACTTGAAGCATTTGACAAAATAGAAGGGGATATAGCATCATACAACGTGGAAGACAATTGGAGATTTCTGCGGGACAACCTGTTGAGAGCCACAGACCAGATCTGTGGCTGGTGTAAAATCCCCTCTCGACCCAGAGTAACGTGGTGGTGGAACAAGGATGTAGACGGGGCTATTAGACAAAAGAAACAGGCTTGGAAGGACTGGAAGAACGGTGGTAGCAGGGAATTGTACCAATCTGCCAGAAGGGAAGCTAGGTGACAGGTTTATTTAGCCAGAGGGGAAGCAGATAAGAAAAGATTTGCCAATGTTCTGCGCCGTGAGGACCAAAGACTCGAGGTATTTCGTGTTGCAAGACAGTGTAGGAGAGAGAAATGTGTTCGCATGGATGATGGTACGCTTGCACTAAATGAGGATGCAAAGAAAGAGGTCTGGAGATGCCACTACGATAGATTGCTTAATAAAGAGAATGAATGGGAGGAAGAGAGCCTGCCGTATGTCGACCCAATAGAGGGACCAGCTATCCGAGTTGATAGTATCGGGGTAGATAAAGCAATTAAGAGTATGAAGACCGGGAAAGCCCCCGGCCCATCAGGAATCACTGCAGAAATGCTCAAAATATCTGGCAGTGTTAGCTATAGCCTAGTCACCCGTATTACGAACCAGGTGATACACGAAGGAGTCATACCCAATGACTGGTGTAGCAGCATCATAGTCAACTGCTACAAAGGTAAAGGTGACACTTTAGATACAAATAATTACAGAGGCATCAAGCTGTTAGATCAGGTTATGAAAGTTACAGAGAGGGTCATAGCCCAACTAATTAGGGAGCGAATCAATTTAGATGAGATGCAGTTTGGGTTCGTGCCAGGTAAAAGCACTACTGATGCCTTATTTCTAGTGAGACAGCTGCAGGAGAAATACCTAGCTAATGATAAACCTCTGTACCTGGCTTTCGTTGACATGGAGAAAGCCTTTGACAGGGTCCCCCGATCCCTTATCTGGTGGTCAATGAGGAAACTTGGGATAGAAGAATGGTTAGTGAGAGCTGTGCGAGCCATGTACAGAGATGCTGCCAGTAAGGTGAGGGTTGGAAATGAGTACAGCAATGAATTCCGGGTAGAGGTAGGGGTCCACCAAGGTTCCGTCCTCAGCCCCCTCTTATTTATCATAGTCCTCCAGGCGATCACAGAGGAGTTCAAGACAAGTTGCCCCTGGGAGCTCCTCTATGCTGATGACCTTGCCCTAATTGCGGAGTCACTATCAGAACTAGAGGAGAAGTTTCAGGTGTGGAAGCAAGGTCTAGAATTGAAGGGCCTTAGAGTCAACCCAGCTAAAACCAAAATCCTAATAAGTAGGAAGGTAGATAAAACACAAACCCCTTCAGGTAGATGGCCCTGCTCAGTATGTAGAAAAGGAGTAGGTAGTAACTCTATAAGATGTACCCGGTGCAAGCTATGGACACATAAGAGGTGCAGCAACATCAAAGGCAGGTTAACTAGCAAGTTAGTTTTTGTTTGTGGCAGATGTTCAGGTGCAATAAAGACTGTAAACAAACAGGAAACAACTTCCATCTCATTCCAGGGTGAAAAACTAGAGGTAGTCGATAGCTTCCGCTATCTGGGCGACCAAGTTAGTAGTGGGGGTGGGTGCGCTGAAAGTGTAGCTGCTAGAATAAGAATAGCCTGGGCAAAGTTTAGAGAGCTCTTACCCCTGCTGGCGACAAAGGGACTCTGACTCAGAGTAAAAGGCAGACTGTATGACGCATGCGTACGAACAGCCATGCTACATGGCAGTGAAACATGGGCTGTAACTGCTGAGGACATACGTAAGCTCGCAAGGAATGAAGCCAGTATGCTCCGTTGGATGTGTAATGACAATGTGAATACCCATCAGAGTGTAAGTATCTTGAGAGAAAAGCTGAACATTAGAAGCATCAGTTGTGGTGTGCAAGAGAGACGATTGCGCTGGTATGGACATGTGGTGAGAATGGATGAGGATAGCTGCGTGAAAAAGTGCCACACCCTAACAGTTGAGGGAACCCGTGGAAGAGGTAGGCCCAGGAAGACCTGGGCTGAGGTGGTGAGGCAAGACCTTCGTACATTGGGCCTCACCGAGGCGATGACTACTGACCGAGACCTTTGGAAATGTGCTGTGCGTGAGAAGACCCGGCAAGCCAAGTAAGATCGTTGCCAGTGCCCCTGGACTGGTTCTTGTGCGGGTGGCACATGAGATGCACCATTTTGAGCGTGGCCGTTGCCAGTACCGCCTGACTGGCTCCCGTAGGATTTTTGAGTGAGATCGTTGCCAGTGCCCCTGGACTGGCTTGTGCGGGTGGCACATAAAAGACACCATTTCGAGCGTGGCCGTTTTCGTGCGGGTGACACGTAAAAGCACCCACTACACTCTCTGAGTGGTTGGCGTTAGGAAGGGCATCCAGCTGTAGAAACTCTGCCAAATTAGATTGGAGCCTGGTGTTGCCATCCGGTTTCACCAGTCCTCAGTCAAATCGTCCAACCCATGCTGGCATGGAAAGCGGACGTTAAACGATGATGATGATGATGATATATATAAATATAAATATAAATATAAATATAAATAAGGCGGCGAGCTGGCAGAAACGTTAGCACGTTGGGCGAAATGCTTAGCAGTATTTCGTCTGCCGCTACGTTCTGAGTTCAAATTCTGCCGAGGTCGACTTTGCCTTTCATCCTTTCGGGGTCGATTAAGTAAGTTCCATTTACGCACTGGGGTCGATATAATCGACTTAATCCATTTGTCCCCTCTGTGTGTAGCCCCTTGTGGGCAATAAAGAAATAAAACTTCTTACCACATGGCCATACCTGATAATAAAAGGGTTAGCTAAAACGAGAACACGTTGTTCTCTGGCCAGACCATCACTGATCATAGAGAATGCGCTGAATCAGGATTACAACAGCAGCAATAACAACCACAGACACCATAACGACCATCAGTGCTCTACCACCACTGCCGTCACCACCAGAGATTATCAGGATTACTGCTGCCACTGTCACCACCACCACCACCACCATATAAATATTTAGCTAAACTGTAGTCAAAATATATAGCAATGGTGACACAGCTAGGACATAATTACATGAATGTTTGAAAGGTCACGATATAGCTTAATATTATAGAATTGGGGACACACAGGGTGGAGGTGGTGGTGGTGAGCGGGTGGTTGGAGAGAGGAACAGTGTCCAATCTAGTTCTCACCAAACCAGTGTCGCCATCATAGACACATGTCATCAGTTCAAATTCAAAACCTTCTCTCTTAACCCTTTAGAATTCAGATTATACTGTCAAATGTAAACATACATGCTTATTTAACTCTTTGGCGTTCAGATTAATCTGCCAAATGCAATGGTTATGCATTTACATTGTTTTGAATTAATCCATGCATTGTTTCATAGCTTTGGGATTTCGATGGCCTGATTTGTTTATTTTTAGAATGACAATGTAGGCACCATCCAAACGTGGTCAATGCCTGACTGGCTCCCACGCCGGTGCCACGTAAAAAGCACTATCTGAATGTGATTGATGCCAATACCCCTTGACTGGCCTCTGTGCCGGTGGCATGTAAAAAGCACCCACTACACTCTCGGAGTGGTTGGTGTTAGGAAGGGCATCCAGCTGTAGAAACCTTGCCAGATCAGATTGGAACCTGGTACAGCTGCCGGCTTTCCAGACCTCAGTCAACCGTCCAACCCGTGCCAACATGGCAAATGGATGTTAAACGATGATGATGATGATGGAGTAGAGAAAGAGAAGGCATGGCAGTGTAGTAAGAAGTTTATTTCCCAACCATATGGTTCCAGGTTCAGTCCCACTGTGTGGCACCTTGGGCAAGTGTCTTCTACTGAAGCCTCAGGCTGACCAAAGTCTTTGGAGTGGATTTGGTAGGCCGAGACTGAAAGAAATCCACCACACACATACATATATGTGTATGTTTACATCCCTGTAACTTAGTGGTTTGGCAAAAGACACTGATAGAATAAGTACCAGGCTTTAAAAGAATAAGCCCTGGGGATTGATTTGTTTGACTAAAATTCCTGAAAGGTGGTGCCCCAGCATGGCCACAGTCTAATGACTGAAATAGATACAAGGGAAAAAGTAATGAAGTAATGAGAGAGAGAGAGAGAGAAAGAGAAAAGTAAGCAACAGAATGAGCAAGGGGAATATGGAAAAAAAGGGAGAAGAGACAGACAGACTCCTCAACCCAATGATGTGGGGGTGTTTTACATGTTTCATAAGAAGCAATGTTTTAACATTCCAAGTTCCAGCAGAAAATTCTTTGACAAGAGCTACTTTCTTTAACGTAACACTGCACACCACTGCTACTTCTGTAGCTTTGGTACACCACCACGCAGCTTAAGAACATTATTCCACTCCTCTCACTACTACCACTATCACTATCATCACCACCACCACCACTACTAACATAACCACATTACTCTAAGTGCCACCACCACCCTCCTTGCCAACAATAACATAACTACGAAAACCTCCATCACTATAACCACCACCACCGCTGCCGCCGTGGGATTGGGGGAGGCAGTAGGGGTGTACAAGTAGAACAGGAGAAAGGTGCCTCTTACTTCTGTCAGTCAGTAGATAATAAGATAATAGGGGAGAAACATTTAATGTATGTTTTAGAGAGGGGGGGGGATGTGAAGTGGGAATGAAGATTAGCAGATTGGATAACTATCTTATGGAACTTGATAGGGCTCCTCTAGATAGAACTGACACCTAACAACTATTTTGAAGGGTCACTGGGTTTGGAGGTCATGGAAAGGGTGCGGGGAGGGATTTGACAGCATTTATATTTCCGGGTGATGGGGTAACGAGTGCTTGAAAGACTAACGTGTGTGTGTGTGTGTGTATAAGAGTACATAGATCCTCTACTAGTTTCTTTGATTTCCTTAATAAGCATTCCGGTTGTTCAGTCAATGGAATTACCGTATTTAGTGTGTGTATAAGTTGATTACGTTGCACTATTGCATACTTGACTTTTAACTGGGTGAAAAAAAAAAAAAAAAAAAAGTAACTGGAATGTGGGTTAAAAAAAAAAATGCAATGTGACCTATATACTGAGCAAAGCTAAATCTATGAAGGGGATAAAAATATGCACCTAGATTTTAATATTAAATTAAGGGCGTGACTTATACACAAATAAATATAGCATGTTAGGTAGGGGGGGGGGCAAAAAGGATCTCAGGAAGTAGCGTCCTTGTGTTCCTGAGCTAGTTTTCCACCACATTCCTGAAAAATCATGGTAGAGACCTTGGTCTCAGGATCGCTCGTGTCTAGAAACTGAGGTTGGGGATAAGCAAGGGCATGCTCCCCACCTGTAGAAAATCCAGCTCCAAAAAAGAGAATGGGCCTAAAGGTTGGAATGGGTTGCACCTGCCAACCTATCTGGCCACCCCTGTTAACAGGGACAAAACCCAGATTTAAAACACTAGAAGGTGATGGTGCAGAAGTCAGGGTTGTTTGTTAAAGGGAGACATTCCACTTGGAACTAGGAAGCATTAGGGAAGATTTAGTATGCATACACAGATGACATCACCATCATGGGAATTGAAGTGATCAACCTCATATTGAAAAAATATGAAGATATGACAGGACTCTGTATTAGCAGAGATGAATTAATGGGCTCACAGTTTGTTACCCGTAGAGACAAATCCATGATGTCTGACAGTATGGGTTATGAGACCTTAGTGCAGGGTGGACAATCTTAGCCATGATTCTTCAGAAGACGTGCAAGACTGGTAGAAAGGAGGGAGGGATCATCATCATCATCATCATCATTTAACATCTGTTTCCCGTGCTGGCATGGGCCAGACAGTTTGACAGGAGCTGGCAATTCAGAAGACTGCACCAAGCTCTATTGTCTACTTTGCTATGGGCTCAACAGCTGGATGCCCTTCCTAACACCGACAACTCCACAGAGTATACTGGGTGCTTTTTTTATATGGCTCCAGTACAAGTGAGGTTACAAAGTAACTTGTACGTCAACCACCTCCCCTTAATAATAATTTCTAAATTGGTTACAAAGCCACAAACATATAAAATAGCTTTTAACCTAAAGTACAAGGCTACAAATATGTAAATTAATGCTTTCTTTATCAAACATATGTTATAAATTTCTAACATAGATAAAAAATTAATATATGTTTGATAAAAAAGAATCATTAATATACATGTTTGTAGCCTTGTACTTAAGGTTCAAAGTGGACTAGTGGATAATATTGGCCCCAGTGTCCAACTGGTACTTATTTTATCAGCCCTGAAAGGATGAAAGGTTAAGCCAACCTTGGCAGAACTTGAACTCAGAATATAAAGATGAAATGTGAGCAAAACAAGACAATAAAGGAGGCTCTTTCTGGTCACTTGAAATGCTAGAAATAGCAACCAAATCTCACACTAATCGTACCCTACTGTCTTAAAAGGGGAAAGACAAACTGAATAATGTGGGCATTGAATGCATGCTGCTGGAAAAGAGGTCAGGAAGTTAAACAACACCTAAGCAATAAACAATTAGCATTCTTTTGTTTCCTACCTGTGTTGGGTTTTCTGGACCTTGTTTCAGTTCCGACATCACTAACTCCTGTTCGTCTTGTAGAATTGCCATGGTAACGTATGGCTTTGTGTATTTTTCATCTACTGTATAGTCATACCAAACATCGGGGACATTGACATACTTCCTGTGAAGGGGACACAAATGATTGCTAGCCGGGAGCTCGTCTTTCCATAGAACTTTCCGTGGCTTTGTTACAGCCTTGTAAGGTTCATCTTCCTGACAAGGAGACAAGCAATGGCTTACATTCGCCACGTGGGCTGACGGCTCATCGACCAATATCTCGTTAATGGGGAGGGGCAGCTCTTTAATTTCTGTGGGACTACTCGCTCCACTCTGTAAGGGACTGGGAATAGAGGTCTCGTGCCCAGTAGGGATGAGATCAGGGGTCTGAAGACGCACGTTTTCCTGGGAAGGTAGGTCTTCAGTTTTTTGAAAATTTTCATTGTTAGAATTACTTTTCCCGTTCTTCTCACATAAGATTGTTCCACCGTCGGTTTTATCGTTTTTGGGTTTCTGTTCAAGAAGTAACTGAGATATTGCCCTGTGAATGTAACCTAATTTCTCGGTCAAAGCAAATCGTTTGCCCTGTATGTCCCACAAGAGACACTTGGATAAGTATCTAAATTTATGGAAAGTTAGTTTGAAGTCTGTTCTTGCCCTATTGTCATGACAACACTCCTGGTTGTTAGAGGACTGTTTGTTGTTATTCTGGTTTGTGTTGATGCCATCGCTGTGACTATCAGCAATGTTGTTGTTGTTGTTGTTGTTGTTGGTGTTGGTCTTCTCGACCGGACTGTTATCTTTCGTTTGGTTCGTGCTTTCAAGCTCATGCAGAGGCTGGAACGGTATGTAAGGATTGTTATCTTCGTCCGTCCGAGACTTGGCGTGGACCGTCTTTGACACTGCTGACTGTTGTGGTGGAATGGTTTTAGATTCCAGGCTCTGCTGTCTGTCGAAGAGATAACGAAGCACGCCAATGTAGTAATAGGCCCGTACACAATCTAATTCTCGGCAGCGGAGACTGGAATTGAACACTTGATTGTCATCTTTCAGATCGGAGAGGTATCGCTTGGTAGTGTTCATCTTAAGAGTTGTGTCCAGCTTCGATAGGTCATCACCACTTTTGTCAATTGTTATCAATACTCTAACAGCGGTCACTTCTTGTTGTAGTTTTAACAGGTATTTCGGACCTGGAAAGAATAAAAGAAGAAAAAAAATGGGAGTGAAAGAAAGAAACAGACAAAGAAAGCTTTTACTAAACTGGAGCCAAAGTAATAACTTTTCTCACGTAAGTATTAGATTAATATAGTCATCTGTACATCATATTCAATGCAGAGATATTTTAATAAAATACACTATAAATCTAATATAGTTTCTGTTATTTATCTATCCGGTTAATTACATCACCAGTGACTTTTTAACCACTGTTTTTTTTATATCAGCAGTGATGGATTTGATAGCTTGGGGCTGAACGCATAACCATATTGTTGGAACACATAACCATGTGGTTGGGAAGCAAACTTCTTAACCACATGCCCAATCACATCATTGAAATCTCAAAGCGACAAGATAATATACAATAAATTCAAGACAACTGTGAATAAATACCGTTAATCCTCGAGTATAATCCACACTTTTTTCCCAAAATTTCTAGTGCTTACTATATACGAGGTTAAAAATGAAAAATATTTTCTAAGCAAAATTTTCTAAGTGATAAATATGTAAAGGCAATTTGCTTAATATTTATTTTTTACTGTTATTTCTTTAGTCTCTGCAAACAAAGTGCACAAAAAAGCCACACGTTTACATCATGTTATATATACAATAATGATAAAGGACGTTATATAGACCTCCTTGACTCAAGTTAGAGAAGGGGTGCGTATTATACACAAGGTTTAGGTTTTTCAGAGGTACAGCCCCCTGAAAGTCCCCTGTGTATTATACTTAAGGGCGGACTATACTCGAGGACTTACGGTAAGCAATGCATTTGACAGAATAATCCGAAAGCTCAATGGTTAAATCAAGTATGAAAACCGAGCGACATATACACTAGTAACCTATATTTGCCAATAAATGAACAGTAAATAAATACTAACAGATAAACATTTAAAATTTAGTTTATGACATCTGCCTTGAACATGCTGGATGGTTTCCATTTAAAGATCATAAGAAGAAACTTCAGTGTGCAGACTGGTCAAAGAATCTCATGTTTCTCTGTTGGGGTAAGCAGATCTTTTGAAAGAGATTACAGCATGTGGTGCTTAACCGGGGTCTATATGACCCTTGGATGTCCATATAAGATGGTTTTTTTGTTAAAATTAAGGAGCAATAGTAAATTTGGTTATACTACCACAATACACAAAATATTTTCATAAATTCTCTTCATTCTCTTGTATGTCCGAGTCATTCGACTGTGGCCATGCTGAAGCACCACCTTAAAGGGTTTTAGTTTAAGAAATCAACCCCAGGACATATTCTTTGTAAGCCTAGTACTTATTCTATCTGTCTCTTTTACTGAACCGCTAAGTTACGGAGACGTAAACACACCAACATTGGTTGTCAAGCGATGTTGGGGGACAAACACAGATACACAAACATATATATATATATACGACGGGCTTCTTTCAGTTTCCGTCTACCAAATCCACTCACAAGGCTTTGGTCGGCTTGAGGCTATAGTAGAAGACACTTGCCCAAGGTGTCACACAGTGAGAATGAACCCAGAACCATGTGGTTGGTAAGCAAGCTACTTACCACACAGCCACTCCTGCACCTGTCTGTTTACTTTTAGAATGAAATTGTAGGGTAGGTGTGAGAGGCTGGATCTGGTTGATTTGAACATAAAACAAATAGAATATTTGGATTGGATATAGCTGGTTTAACCCTTTAGCATTTAAACCGGCCATATCAGGCCTAAATACTCTACCTGTTTTATGTTCAAACTGACCAGATCCAGCCTCTCACACCTACCCTACAATGTCATTCTAAAAATAAACACTCATCATCATCATTCAATGTTTGGTCTCCATGTTGGCATGGGCTGGACAGTTTGTAAAGGGAGCTGTCTGGGCTCCAACTGCCTGTTGTGGCATGGTTTCTACGGCCGATGCCCTTCCTAATGCCAACCACTTAGCAGAGTGTGCTGGCCGCTTATTGTGTGTCACCATCATAGGTGAGTTTATGCAACACCAGCACGGATGCTTTTTAAGCGGTACCGGCACCTGAAAGAACAAGCCTGTACGTGTGAAAGACAGCCGTTTTACTTAGCTTCACGTGTCTTCACATCATCAAAAGCTTGCAGCTACAAGATAATAATACTGGGTCAATTCAAAACAATTTCAATAAACATGCATCACATTTAACAGAGTAATCTGAATGCTAAAGAGTTATATTCTGTGCTGTGCCTGAGTCTAGCTCAAGAACAGAACGTGTTGAGAGAGAGCTCGATAGATAAAGACAGAGAGAGAGAGAGAAACTGTTTGCTCACCTTGAGGAAGGCACAACTGAGAAATGATTTGCAGCAACTGGTACTGACTAGCATCGTGGAGGTTAACCATAGCTTGCAGCAAATGCTTAATCGCTGCCGTTGTCTCACCTTGCAGAAGAGACAGCATGCACAAAGTCAAATCCATGCAGTTCTGCATCAAAAGCTGCAACAAAAAGAAACATAAAGAATAAACAATGAAGTGACAACATTATACAACTACTGCTACTAATAATTTTGGCACAAGGCCAGCAATTTTGGGGGAGGAGGGTAAGTCGATAATATTGGTCCCAGGGTCCAACTGGTACTTATTTTATCAGCCCCGGAAGGATGAAAGGTGAAGCCAATCTCGGCAGAACTTGAACTCAGAACATAAAGATGAAATGTCATCAAGCATTTTGCCTGGTGTGCTAACAATTCTGCCAGCTCACCACATTAATATCATCACCATCATCAATAATAATAATAATCCTTTCTACAATTACATCAACTCCAGTACTCAATTGGTACTTAATTTATTGACCCCGAAAGGATGAGGGGCAAAGTTGACCTTGGCAGAATTTGAACCAGAACGTAGCTCAGAACATGCTAACAATTCTGCCAGCTTGCCTTATAATAATAATAATAATAATCCTTTCTACTATAGGCACAAGGCCTGAAATTGAGGGGAGGGGGATAGTTTATTATATCGATCCCAGTACACAACTGGTACTCAATTTGTCAACCCTGAAAGGATGAAAGGCAAAGTCAACCTTGGTGGAATAATAATAATAATAATAATCCTTTCTTCTATAGACATAAGGCCTGAAATTTAGGTGGGGAGGAGGCCAGCTAATTACATCAACCCCAGGGCTGAACTTGTCAATTACCTTCACCCTAGTGTTCAACTGAAACTTATTTCATCGCCCCTGAAAGGATGAAAGGCAAAGTGGACCCTGGGTGGAATTTGAGCTCAGAATACAAAGATGGATGAAATGCCACAAAGCATTTTGTCCGGCGTCCTAACGACCCTGCCAGCTCGCTGCATTACATCATGATGATGATCAATAATAATGAAAATAATAAAAATTAAAATAACAATAACAACGATGACAACGATGATGATAGTACTAATAATAATACAACCATTTTTCAAGAGATCGTTAAGATCTCCAGTGAGCCATATGTCTGGCTTGATAAGACTGTCTGTCTACTTCTAGCCATGGTATCACCCAAGCCACAACAAATCTTGCCTAGTTCACCACTATAGCTACAGTTAATGTTATCATTCATTGCCCATATATATATATATATATATATATATATATATTTGCGGGGAGAAATAAGAATAGTCATCAGATGACTGATGACTACAGCTGCTTATCAATGTAATAAAAGACAAAACGGCAATCAGATTCCTATAATTATTAAGAGGAAATTTCATCCTCTGTGGCTGTTATTGATTGCAAACTGTTGCTTTGTGAAGTTTATTAACTTCATGCAATTATGTCTTAATTAAGATACACTCAGTTGACCTAAACTAATACACATTAATTCTTAATTATCTCTCTCTTTCTTTATATTCAATATTCTTTTATTCTGCTACTTGTTTTAGTCATTAGACTGTGGCCATGCAGGAGCACTGCCTTGAAAAGTTTTAGTTAAATTGTCCCCAGAACTAATTTTTTAAAGCCTAGTACTTATTCTATTGGTCTCTTTTGCCAAACCACTAAGTTACGGGGACACTGGTTGTCAAGTGGTGATGGGGGAACAACACAAAGAAATACATACACACACACACACATATATATATATATACATTTCTTTATTGTCCACGCGGGGCTAAACATAGAGGGGACAAACAAGGACAAAGGGATTAAAACTAAGATCCTCTTTGAGTGAGTGGGTCTGCAGTAGAGAAAGAGGTGGGTTTTATACTGTGGGATAAAAGGTTTAAGTGAGAGAGAAAGGGCCAGGAGAGGACAGGTTTCTTGCCGTAGAGGACTGTACACAGCTACTCATGTTATAGAAGAGGTGTGAGTGACTAGTGTGGAACTGGAAAGAGATGAAATATAGTGGTGATGAAGTGTCAGGGTGGGGCAACTGGATACAAAGTGAGTGGGGACAGAGTGAAGGTGAGTAAAGCTTGTATGGGAAAGTGAGAAATGGGGAAAGAGAGAGGGGTTGAATATAATGTAGAACAGGTGTTGACGGAAGAGTAGGTGACAACTGTAGAAATTGGGAGAGGGGTAGGGGAGAGGAGATGACTGACGATCACCGTCATCATCTAACGTCCATTTTCCATGCTGACATGGGTTAGATGGGTTGACAGGAGCTGGCAAGCTGCTCCAGGCTCCAATTCATCATCATCATCATCATCATCGTTTAACGTCCGCTTTCCATGCTAGCATGGGTTGGACGATTTGACTGAGGACTGGTGAAACCGGATGGCAACACCAGGCTCCACCAGTCCTCAGTCAAATCGTCCAACCCATGCTAGCATGTTTTAATAAGGTTTCTGTGGCTAGATGCCTTTCCAAACACCAATTACTGGGTGCTTTCTCTGTGGCACCTGCTCGGATGCTTTCTACATGGCATTGCCCAAAATTAAGAAGATATTACTAAATTGTTGAAGGTTCTAAAAAAAAAAGTAATTAATTTCAGTTCTACTGAGAAATAAGAGTAGAAAATATCTTTTACCTGATCAATATTGACAAAACTTTGCCTGCCAGAAATAAGAGTGTTGAAAATCTTGTACATATCTTCCACACTGCTGCTTTCAAGATCGACATCCAGACATTGGTGCCAAGAACGCAGTACATGATTGAAGAATGTGTGTTTATTGATGAGGTATGGTTTCCAAGGGCACAGGGGATCAATATCATTGCTATCCAGGATGAAATCTAAAATGCAAAATAAAAATAAAAGATAAAAAATACAACTCTACCCTCAAATACACAAGTTATAAAAAAAATATTAATTAGCTAATTCCATACATTAAAACATCCATTTTCTCAAATTAGCATGGGCTGGAGAAGAATGCATTTGTGGCCGAATCTTACAGATGGATGTTCTTCCTGTCACCAACCATTCACTGTTTTCCAGATAAGAGGTTTCTTAATCAAAAGTGCAAAGTGACTGGTAATAATGTCAACAAGTAACAAAACGTATATCATTGTTTTGCTCAAATGAAACCAACACATGTTGACTTTCACAAACACATGAAATGGGCTTCACGCAGTGTCCGCCCACAAAATTCACTTGTAAGGTATTGGTTGGCCTGGGGCTGTAGTTAGAGACACTTGCCCAAGATGTAGTGCAGTGGGACTGAACCTGAAACCCATGGCTGCAAAATGAACTTCTAACCACACAGCCATACCAGCACCTCAAGAGAAGCAGTCAACCATTTCTTAATCCCTAAATCAAAGCAATTCACAGAACCACAAAATGAGAAACGAATTTTCCCCTGGACAGATCATGAATGTAACAACTGTATCATTCCCAGCTGTGGGACAAATCTTGGCCATAAACTCACCCTGCTGTCTTGGAAAAAGAATATGAAAGATAGATTGAATAATATAGCCTTAGAAACACTGTGTCTAAAAAGACAAGAGAATTATGACTAAACTACCTTGGTTCACTGCTCTAGGGTTAAACAACAACCTCATTTAATTTCCAAGATGACATAGTCTGGATGGTTCAACTGGATCTGACTAGCCAGAGGGCTGTGTTCCCACCAGTGTCTGCCCGACAAGGTCTCTATGTCTGGATGTCTTTCCTAACCCCAACAACCTTACAGAGTGTACGGGGTGCCTTTTTGTGACCGGTGAGGTCACTGTGTAACATGCAAGACAAAACCCCTTCACAGAGTGGGTGGGGGAGGAGTTGAAATATGGAGGGCAGTGGCTTTGCTGGATCCTCTCGAACTAACCAACCCATGCCAACAAGGAAATGGATGTTAAATAATGATGGTGGTGGTGATGCTACTACTGAGGATGGTGGGGATGATGATAATATCCAATGATTTAAGGGCCAAGTTTTCCTCCCTTAACTGTTTCATGTATACAGTTGCCAGGTAACCAAGCACTCTAAATGACTGTCACATGTAAGACATAACTAATCACATCATGGACCCATTTCTCAAACACTTAAAACCTTGAACCCTTTTAATTACAAAGCTGTTGACAGCAGCATTCTTAATGCTTCTTAATTGCTCTGTATAATTAATAGAAACATTGTAATAATGATAACTATGCTGTTTTCATTTCACAATTTATTTCTATAGCTTAATTTATCTTATTTTTCACACGCTTCAATCATTAGACAGCGCCCATGCTGGGGTACAGCCTTGAAGGGTAGGGTTTTAGGCAAAAAAAATCGACCCAAGTATTTATTTTTTTAAAGCCTGGTACTTATTCTGTCGGTTGCTGGCGTGGGTACATTTTGATGCACCCCAGTGCACTATATGTAGATGCATTCACGTGTGTGTGTGTGTGTGTGTGTATTTTGTTGTCTTTGGGGAGAGTCATTCTCTTTTAGTGTCTTATTTAATGGACAGAGTCAATGACTATTCAAAAGGTGGTAAGACGCAACAAAAATTATAAATGAGTGGAAATTTTACCAGTGAGTGTTCTAAATAATAAAATATTGGTTGCCTTCTTATTAATCCACAAGTGTGTGTGTGTGTGTGTGTATATATATATTTATGTATGCATATATAATGGACTTCCCTGTTGTGTAAGTGGCAGATGAGGGTTTCAGCAACTTGGTATCTTTACTGTGATTTTCAGCTGATCATTTGGTTAATATCTAAGAAATGTTTTATGGTACTGACTGGCAATCTTGAGTAGGTTTCTGCTTTCAACTGTGTGGAAGCAAGCCCTGCCTCACTGCACACTACAAAGCCACAACAACCACAAACAAAATCATTTGAAGCAGGTTCTTCTTCTTGTCTTAGGGGTAAGCATGGCTCTGTAGTTAAGAAAGCCCTCTGAGACTGTTGAGATCAATGTGGTAGTGGTCTGTCTTGAACCATGGTAAGTCAGTAACTCCATCTTGAAGTTGTAGAGAGCAATTTGTAAATTAATCAAGAAGTAATTGGCAAATTAAAAGCTGAAAACACGCCTTCCGTCTTCATCATTTCCAACAAAGTTATGAAGTAAGTAAATATCAAGACTGCCACAAGACCATAAAAGAGAAAAATGGAGAACAGTAGAAAGGGATTACAATGGATTAGTGTTAATTATGAATCTAATACTTTGTTTACCTGGCAACAGTGTTTTTGATCCTGTTAATGATGTCGTCCTTCTTTTGTGAAGTACAAAGTCGGAGGAATCTTTGGCATACACAACACTGGGCATCAGTGTCAGGAGTTCACTCATCATTAACTCATGCATGCTGATAACCAGAGTAAACACCTGAAGATAGAAACACAATATAAAATTTATATGAATACTTACGTATCTATAAACGTTAAATTCAACTTAAGTTGAAAGTCAATGAAGTTTGCTTTACAAGCGTTCAGATGTATTGAAAGATAAAGATAAGGAAATAATTTTATTCTCAGATGCAGGATAATACAGCATGAACAGGATAAACTAACCATATTTTGCAGAAAAATCTGTTGGCGGCCAGCCAGGAGACTCAAACTCACATCCCTGTGATTACACGTCAAGTGCTTTACCATTAAGCTAAACTGCCCCAATGACAAATTCTTCTGCAAATTTAGGATATATAAATCTAGCTTTATAAGATGCTATCATACATTAAATTCACCTTATGTTGAAAGTCAACGAAGTTTGCTTTACAAGCGTTTGGCAGCCAACAGATTTTTCTCCAAAATATGGTTAGTTTATCCTGTTCATGCTATATATATTATTAGCATTATCCTGCGTTTGAGAATAAAATTATTTCCTTATCTGTGTCTTTCAATATCTATAAACATTTATACAAGACGGAATGAACAGGCTTTAACTGCAAAATACAACAATTGTTTTCATGCAGTGGCAACAACTGTTAGCTGCTGAGTTTTTCATATCATAAATTAAATCACGTAAGTAAATATGATTCAGCAGCAGTTGTGTACTGGTATGTCATTGGTTAGTAGATACATACATACATACACAGTTGTAGAAATCAGCAACTCAGCGGATGTTAGCATGAAGCTAAACATCAGTAAAAAAGAAAATACCTAAGCTGTACTATTGAGGAATCTACAGCTACTTTATCAAAATTACAAGTTCAGGTTTATATCTGTGATTATTGGGACACTGGGATATGTAACACACACTCTGCCTAAATACCAATCTTGAGAAATTAGGCTTTTCAAAACCAGAAAGGAGAAAGCTGATGTGAAGATTACAAATCCAAACCATCACTGGAACTGTAAAAATCTGTAAAACTTTCCAGAAGTTTTATCATTTAAGTATATGTGTGCATGTCTAGACATGAAAGTGTATGCATAAGAATACATGCAATCTGTACATATACATACATACAAAAATATCCTGTTGATGTTGTTGAAATTCCAATGAAGGAGCCTTGGATCTAGGTTAGAAACCGGTTCTTTCTCAATTGTCAAGAAATCTCGAAATAAAATGACACACGCAGAGAGAGAGAGAGAGAGCATCAAATTGATATCCGCAATAAATGTCCCTTGGATTTCTGTTGTTTTTGTATCTGAATTGGTCTTTCGTAATTTATGACCATTTAATTCAAACATTTCTATCTTTTCCCTTTCTTCAGCTATCGTTTCTATAGAAACGTTAAAGACTTCAGCCAATCTTTGCAAGCGTCATCCTTATACATCCTGTGTTTGCTTTTTTTTTTTTTTACCTCATCTTTGTGGGTTTTTTTACATTTTTGCACCATATAAGTGTGTGTATATGTGTGCACGTGTATGCATTCTATCCTATTGATTTTTCGAGGGTATTAATTTACTTCTGTATCTACAGGCACAGACATGGCTGTGTGGTAAGAAGTTTGCCTCTCAACCATATGGTTTTAGGTTCATTCCCACTGCGTGGCACTTTGTGTAACTGTCTTCTTCTATAACCTTGGCCGACCAAAGTCTTAAGAATGGATTTAGCAAATGGAAACTTAAAGAAACCT
>NC_142940.1:9535736-9565736 GCF_046866305.1 Octopus bimaculoides | reverse complement strand
TCTACACTTAGAGAGATCCAATCCACTCTTGCCCTAATGCAGTACTGGGCAGTGGCTCTCGTGGTTTCTGATCTTAACTGATTGAAAGTGTTGTCATGTACATGTTCTGTCCTGATGGAAAAGATGGGCTACAGCAAATATTTTGCTCAACACCACTGGTTTGCTGGTCAGTTGCTTGACCTTAAACAGTTGAGCATGTCCCTTAATGGCTGACAATATGTGCATCTCTGATCATGAGCAGGGAGAGTGAGGGAGCATCATAGCCATGTTTTGGGAGGGATTTTTTGAGGTTTGAATAATTCACCCCTGGAAACATGGGTGTTTCATTCATCATCCTTAAACAACCCTTATTCAAAGACCTTTTGAGCGAGAAGGGTTACCCAACCTGATGAAAATTCCAACTGGGCCCCATCTGCAAGGTCATGTAATGTTTACCTTGATACAAGTTCACCATGTTGAGTGTTACTTTATTTTTTTTAACCCCGAAAAGATGGATGACAGAGTTGACCATGGTAGGATTTGAACTCACAACATAAAGGATCAGAACAAATACTGCAAAGCACAGACATGGCTGTGTGGGTACGAAGTTTGCTTACCAACCATGTAGTTTCGGGTTCAGTCCTACTGCATGGTACTTAGATAGGGTAATCTAAGAAGAAACAACTGAACCAAGACATGACAATCAGATGGAACCCATAGACAGTGGTTTTGTGTGAGAAACCAGGATGGAAGCAGCATGAGGTTCTTTTGATCAGAGTGAGGCTGTTGCAGGTTTGAACCGAGATCCACAATGTTATATTGTTCTGTGCAGCTGGCATCTGACTTGAGAAAGATGACAGAGCAGTGATTCATGAAGCAGAAGGAGGAGGCAGATAATGCTTTACGATACATATGACGGCAAAGGTATTATATAAGAAAGAGACCAAAGCTGAAAGTGAAGAAAGAAAAAAGCCCCTGAATGAATAACAGAGAAGAACAGTTGCTACATGGTTTGAGTGGTAACAGCTGCACCCAAGCTTGGTGTGGTGGATGTAAAAGTTTGTTCGCTCGTTCATTGACACCAGAGAGAGATTTGTCTTGTCCCCCGACAAGCAAGACTGAGATCTGAGTGAGTGCCACGTTCTAGACTAGATTCAATAAAGGGGGAAGAGAGAGGAACACAAAAGCAACAATTTATGAAATATATTGTATGTCATGTGTCAGTAGCAGAAAAGAGAACCATTGCCATCAACGCTTGCAGTTAAGTAGCTGCATGGCCAATATATGTGTGTGTGTGTGTGTGTGTGTGTGTGTGTGTGTGTGTGTGTGCGCGTGCACACATGTATGTATATTTATTTTATGTACATATGTATGTGTGAGTGTGTGTGTGTGTGTGTGTGCACACATACATACATTTTTCAACAAGTGAAAAAAACATTAGCAATTGTTGCGAGAGAAAATACAAAAACAATAAAATATTAGTCTTTGATACAACAATAAAGAAACAAAGAAAAAAAAAAAAAAACTAACACACAATATGTCCCAATATATCACACACACACACATGTTGTTGTAAGACTAACACAATAACAATATAAAATAAGAGCGTGGCGATTACAACAACAAACATTTGGCTCCTTGGTGGAGCAATAATAATAATAATAATAATAATAATAATAATAATAATAGGACGAAAAAGGAGAAATGAAGGAAGGAAAGAAAGAAGACAAGAATGGGAGAGGGAGAAAGAAAGGGTAAAAGAAAGAGAGAGAGAGAGAGAGAGAGAGAGAGAAAGAGAGAGAAAGAAATGAACTCATGTTATAAGAATATAAGAGAAATGTCTAAAAGAAACAAGTAGTTAAGAGAGTTGTTGCAAGATTCTATAAATGGAATTTGTGGAATAAACTGGCAACTTTCTAACAGACATGTTACCCTCTCTTTCTCTCTGGCAGATGAAAGAATAACCGTCTCACTGTATTCAATGAAAACCAGATTAACCTGGATACAAACGAAACCTTCATCTATGAAAGAGCCAACAGCAAAAGCTTAGACTAAGCCACACACTACAGGATGAACCATGTTGTTGCTCGACTTGCTAGAAATAGTAACCAAATAGGCGTAGGAGTAGCTGTGTGGTAAGTAGCTTGCTTACGAATCACATGGTCCCGGGTTCAGTCCCACTGCATGGTACCTTGGGCAAGTGTCTACTACTATAGCTTAGGGCAGACCAAAGCCTTGTGAGTGGATTTGGTAAACGGAAACTGAAAGAAGCCTGTCGTATATATGCATATATATATATATATATATGTGTGTGTGTGTGTGTGCGTGTGTGCATATGTTTGTGTGTCTGTGTTTGTCCTCCCAGCATTGCTTGACAACCTATGCTGGTGTGTTTACATCCCCGTAACTTAGTGGTTCAGCAAAAGAGACCGATAGAATACCACTAATGATTCTGCCAGCTTGTCACCTTAACAACAACAACAATAATAATTACTATTACTATTATTATTATTATTATTATTATTATTATTATTATATACCCAATAATTATTTGAATCAGGGAGATTATCTTCTAAGGGAGTGGTATCGACAAAGAAGGGAACATACCTTCAAGTTGCTGTGTTCTTGTGTGAAATTGTAAGCTTCTTGATATTGCATTTTCTGGAGGTATTGATGGATGACACGCTGAGCCAGCAAGAGTCCGTTCTGTTTTTCCATGGCCAAGAGACTGATGTGAGCAGCTGTACGCATACATACATGATCTGTACGTTTGGTAAGGCATCGACTTGCATCTTGCACCTGTTTTATTGCAAGGTAGCTGTTTTAAAAACAAAACAAAAAAACATTCTTTATTAAGGAATAGAAAGTTTAGAAAGGTATAACAATGCACTATAGAACAAAAAAATGGACTATATACCTGTTGTAACTTGGTTATCTATAGTCCGATGATATTTTGGAATTAGAATTCCTTCTTCAGATCTTATTTTTTATTCTTTACAAACAATGCACAATGCTTCAAGCGAACTACAATACTCTCTTATTCTTTATTAATTACACAGGGGCCAACAAAAAGATTGAGGACAGAACAAAATGACATAGTGTAGAGTTACATGAAAAGAATATGTAAACAGTATGGTCGCATGTTAAGAAGTTATGGGGATGTAAACACACCAACACCAGTTGTCAAGCAGTAGTAGGGGACAAAAACAGATACAAACACACTCGCATACATAATGGGCTTCTTTCAGTTTCCATCTACCAAATTCACTCACAAGGTTTTAGTTGACCTGAGGCGATAGTAGAAGAGATTTGCTTAAGGTTCCACATAGTGGGACTGAACCTGGAACAATGTGGTTGCGAAGCAAACTTCTTAACCACATAAGACCCCATTTCAGTCATGAATGACCATGGGATTGCACCTAGAAATTTCCCCTCTGTTATACAAGTCTGGTCAAGATTGTTTTTATGGAAGACCAGCAGTCGCCCATGCATATCAGCCTCTCATCTCCACACCACCAATGTTATCCAAGCGAAAGGCAAAGGCTGATACAGCTTGGCACCAGTGACGTCACAACTCATTTCCACATGATTGCGAGCCTGACGCCCTAACCACTAAGCCATTTATTAACAGTGAAACTCATGGAATATTTTACATATTTTCACAACAGCTTCCTTTGTAGTTGTAATATTTTTAATTAGCCATTTTCTTTCTGGTTCCATTTTAAGCTCAGCTTTTCGAGATTAGTAGTGAGAAAGCTGGCTACATAACTGAGATCTCCAATAATTATAAGAATAAATTTTATGCTATAGTCTGGGTGGAGTAATTTCAAATTCCTCATTAGTTAATACTTATGTATGTAGGTGTGTATGATTAGATGTGTGTGTGCGTGTGTGTGTATCGTTATCTTTTATCTTTCACTTGTTTCAGTTATTGGAATGTGGCCATACTGGGGCACTGCCTTGAAGTGTTTAGTCAAACAAACTGACTCCAGTATCTACTTTTACCTACTGGTAGGTACTTATTCTATGAATAGGCCATTTTGGATTTAGTCCAACTGTGCGGTGCCTTGGGCAAGTGTTTTCTTTGACGGCCTTAGGCAGACCAATGCCTTGAGAGTGAATTTGATAAACAGAAACTGTGAGGAATCCTATCATGTACATCTATATATGTGTGTGTTTGTCCCCCTTCATCACACACACACACACACACACACTGTTGGTTTGCTTACATTCCAGTAACTTAGGGGTTCAATAAAAAGAGACCGATAGATCAAGCCCTTCAAAGTGATGCTCCAGCATGGCTACAGTTCAATGACTGTGGCCATGCTGGGGCACCTCCTTGAAGGGTTTTAGTCAAAGAAATCAACCCCAGGACTTATTCTTTATAAGCACAGTACTTATTCTATCAGTCTATTTTACCAATCCGCTAAGTTATGGGGACATAAATATACCAACACTGGTTGTCACATATATATATATATATATCTCCCCCCCCCCCTCGTTCTTCCTCTGTACTACTACGTATCTCGCCTTACCCCTCTTGTGCTTCCTCTGTACTACTACGTATCTCGCCTTACCCCTCTTGTTCTTCCTCTGTTACTACTACGTATCTCCTTTTTCCCCCTCGTATTTCCTCTTTTTCTTTTTTCCTCTCGTTGCTCACCATTCTTCTACTTCCTCCCTCTACCACTCTCTCTCTTCCCTTTACACCGGCATGGTCACATGCTTCCGGTCAATAATCCTTTCCTTCCTTGGCTTTCGCTAAGTACCACACGCCACCACTTTGTCTCTCTCGTGCCTCATCGCGTTCATACACACATAATTTTTCTCGTCTGGCCGTAAAGCCTTCTGTTTGTTTTCCTGTCTTGTTTTTTGTCCGCCACTACATTCCTCCATGGCTAGATTAAATTTGCGTATACAGATTTAATCTGCGATCCATGGGACGAGCCGTTTTAACGATGCGTCCTGCCCGAAGCTCGTCGAAACGCCGGTGTTAAAACGTGGGTAGCTGAAGAAGTAGAATGTTCTCTATGTGGCTCGTGTGTTCTCGTCTACGTTTGTTTGCAATGTCCTGTACCCAGATATGCACCTATACATACAGGTGGATGTCGGTATGCACATACCTGTACGTATATATGCATATACTCATTTACTTTTGTTTATATATATATATATATATACATACAGAGACAGACACACACACTTACTCAGAAATAAATAAGGGCTTACCATTTTGCTGCTTGTTCATAATTCCCTTCCTTGGCCAGTTGTTGGGCCCACATACTGTACAGGTCCTCGAACACTGGGTCAACAGGGGAGAGGCGGACCTTGGCAAAGGTTACAGCTTCTCTGCAAATAAAGAAATATGAGAATGCACATCAGTAACTTTTAACCTTAAGTGGTCACTTGACCTGCTAGGAACAGCAGCCAAGTTTCCTTCAAATCACAGCTCAACTGCCTCACCAAAAAACAATGAGTTGCCTTGTAATTTTTGCATCAGGTGTAGTTTACTTACTTTATATCTTTGGTAAATGTTATTTGCAGCGATGCACAACAGGTGCACACTATATAAACTGCAAGACACCACTCCATCTACTCTCTGTTTTCCTACTTCAATGGGTGATATCTCAAATTACATCGCACAACTTAGTTTACATTGAAAAAGCAGAAGTGATGGTGGTGGTGGTGGTGAAGGTGAGGGGGGCAGTGGAGAAGAAGAGGAGGAGGAGGAGGGGAAAGGGGAAAGAGATATATAATTCAAGGATATTCATTATCTGTTTTGTTTGTTTTTTTTTTATTTTACTTGTTTGCTTGATTGTTTATTCTCTCTCTCTTTCTCTTTCCTCTTCCTAGTTTATACATTTTATTGCAGAACAAAACCAAAAAAAAAAAAAAAGTTTGCAGTGAAACCAGATCGATACCTGGATGGGAGTAGGAGTCCGAGTGAGAAGGGACATGAAGGGAGTGAAATGCTGCTACTGCTACTACTACTACTACTAATAATAATGATGATGATGATGATGATGATGATCAAAAGTGATATAAAACTTAAGAATTTTCGAAATACATTTTCCTCTTTTTCGCTTAATCATCTTTCTTTTTTTTATATTTATAAAACTTCCAGTGATTGTAGTAACAACAACAATAACAAACAAGTACAACAAACAATGAAGGCAGAAAACACATTCACCACCACCAACGACAACAGCAACAAAAACAGCAGCCCAACATTATCATCACCACCACCACAACAGGAACAGCATGAACACCACCACTAGGATGGATATCTAGAATCACAACAACACAAACATTCACATCTTGAAGAACAACAGTAACAATAAGCACAGCTACTGCAACAACAAAAATAAAATATATATAAAAATATATATAAAATATATATAAAAATATATAAAAAATATATAAAAAAATATATAAAAATATAAATATATAAAATATATAAATATATATAAAATATATAAATATATATAAAATATATATAAAAATATATAGAAATATATATAAAATATATATATAAAATATATATAAAAATATATATAAAAAATATAAAAAAAGAGACAAAGGTGGAAGAGAACAACAACAGCAACAACAAAAGCAAAATAAAATTGAATAAGCTACAATAACAAAAAAAAAATGAAAAACAATTATAGCAAAAAAAAATGAAAAAAGAAAAAAAAGAAAAAATGTAGGAAAATAAAGAATCAATCAAAAATCAATCGGAATAACTGAGAAAAAGAATGGGAGATGTTTCTTTGGCTGGTTGAGGTTTTTTAACTTCAACAGGTGTGATTTAGGAATCGAGGAATATCTTCTTGTGTTCTTTATTAATATGGAATGCAAAACCCCAAAAAATGGATATAAAGAAAAATAAGATGAAATAAATAAAATGTTTCTCGTGTAGACGTGCAAAGCGAGATTTAGATTTTTAGAAGGGTCTTGTGGAAAGGGGTTGGTGGAGGCGGGGGAATAGAAGGTGGTGATGTGCATGGATTTCTGAAGATATATACACTAATACATACATATATATATATATATATATATATATATATATATATATATATATATATATATATATATATATATATATATATATATATATATACGCACATATATATATATATATGCTAATCTTTCCACCTTTCCTTTGTAAAAATACATGCATGCTTACATGTGTACGAGTGTGTGTGTGTATGCACACAGAAGCATGGAATATGGACATTAAATGATGGTCATATAAACATACACACACATATATATATATATACACATACACACATATATATACACATATACACACACACATATATATATACATAAACACACACATATGTGAATAGTTTGTATGAAGTTATATAACTGCTAACCATTTCTTAGTAAAACATACACATACACATATATGTATGTGTGCAAATACACACACGTGTATCTATAATGATAAAGCTTTTATTTTACACAAATATTGAAAACAAAACTGTTTTCCATTGTTATCTTTTCCATCAAGGATACTTTTTCCCCGATATTTTTCTAAGAGATCCTTGCAGTTTATTGGAAAACAATAAAGTTCCCAAATCTAATATAAATATTTTTAGATCTTCACAGTCTCACCTTCTGGATGGAGTGATGTTGCTGCATGTTGTTGCTGCTGCTGCCTGATTATAGTTAGGTAATGTCTGTGATTACAGCCAGAATTTGAATTTTTGAGCACATGGTGTTGAGTCAAACACTACTGTGTGCCATGGCCAGGAATTAAGCGGCCATGCAGAGACTCTATTCCAATGAATTCTAACAGCACCACTCTCAGCATTTGAACTAATGAAAAATCTTCAGATTGGCAACAATAACGATGACTTTTAAAACTAGGACAAACCCACTGTCTTACAATGGAAAAGGAGCATATTTAATCCTTTAGCATTTAGATTATTTTGTCAAATGTAATTTGTATATATGGGAGAATTTACGAAAAGAACAACAACAGACGAAGACAGGTGGTGTAAACAACAAGTGGATGTATTAGTTTAACGCTCAGGAATAGAGAAAGTCTTTGACGTTTTGAGCTACGCTCTTCAACTGAAAGGAACACAGAAAGAAATAAGGAGAGAAACAAGGAGAAAAAAAATTTGTATATACATTGTTTTTGATTAATCAGGCTTGGTCTTTCAGTTTCAATATTTTGTTGAAGTGAATGGTTATTTATAAAATGACATTGTAGAATAGATGTGAGAGGCTGGATCTGGCTGGTTTAAATGCTAAAGGGTCAACCATAAAGCAACCCCAGTATTTGATGAAGTTGACTTCTGCTGTTTTCTTTTGTCATTCATTTATTAATTGACATTGTATACTCTGTACCGACCTGCTAAGTTATATAAAGTGTCTGAGACAGAGAAAGACCAATAATTCACAGCTCTTTGCCATCAGACCTAACTAATACAATGGAGAATATTGAGTTCTTGTGTGAAGGCATGTTGCTAAGTGGTAAGAGTAATAGACTCACAAATGTAACATCATGAGTTGATTCTCAGCAGCACATTGAGTCCTTGAACAAGACTCTTTATTTCACCTTGCTCCAGTCCACTCAGCTGGAAAAAATGAGAGGTACCTGTATTTCAAAGGGCCAGCCTTGTCACATTCTTCTGTAATACTGAATCTCCCTGAGAACTATGTTAAGGGTACGTGTGTCTGCGGAGTGCTCAGCCACTTGCAAGTTAATTTCACAAGCAGACTGTTCCGTTGATTGGATCAACCGGAACCTTTGTTGTCGTCATCGACAGAGTGTCAGTATATATTGAGTTCTAACAACTGGAGATTGGTACCACTATCGTTAAGTGACATTGTCTTACACACACTCACATGCATACATACAGTCATTGGACTGTGGCCATGTTGGGGATACCTTGAAGGATTTTGTCTTTTGCTGAACTGCTAATTTACAGGGACATAAACAAACCAACACTGGTTATCAAGTGGTAGGGTTGGAGGTGACAAACACTGACACAAAGACATATATATATATGTGTGTGTGTGTGTGTGTGTGTGTGTGAGTGTGTATATATATATATATATATATATATATATATATATATATATATATATATATATATGTGATGGGCTTCCACACAGTTACCGTCTACCAAATTCATTCACATCGCATCAGTTGACCCAGAGCTACAGGAGAAGACACTACTTGCCAAAAGTATCACACACTAGGATTGAACCCAAAACCACATAGTTGCAAAGCAAGTTTCTTAAGCACAAGCCATGCCTGTTTTTCTTTTTTTGTGTGTGTGTGTGTATCTCTTTCTCTTTCTCTCTCTCTCTCTCTCTCTCTCTCTCTCTCTCTCTCTATATATATATATATATATATATATATATATAAAGACTCTCTTTGGACATGAATGACCATGGGAGTGCACCTAGAAAGTTAGCCTCTGAGGCACAAGTCCAGGTAAGGTTGTTTCTGGAAGACCAGCAGTCGCCTATGCATACCAGCCTCCCCTCTGCATGCTACCGACATCATCTAAGGGAAAAACAAAGGCTGATACAGCTTGGCACCAATGACATCACAACTCATCTCTACAGCTGAGTGAACTAGAGCAACATGAAATAAAGTGTCTTGCTCAAGAACAACACACAGCCCGATCCAGGAATCGAACTCACTAACACTTGATTGTGAGCCCGACGCTCTAACCATTGAGCCATGCGCCTTCACATGCAAACACACAGACACATAAATCGGAAGGTCAGTGTTGTTTGTATTCAATGTTTAAACAATGAAAATTCCATACAGTTTAAATGACTTGCAGAGCCAGTTCACCAAGTCTCTCTCTCATTTAAAATTACATGCGATGAGAGGCAAATATCATCTGAAACAATAGGATGCCAACCTATTATAGAATTTTCTTCCATTTTCTTGTACTTAACTTCCTACTTGGTAAACAGACACAAGATAGAATGAAGTCTCTTGGCTAAGAAAGCAACACAATGCCTGTAGCAAGCAATATGACCGATATCATTTCAGAAAGCACCTAGTCACATCTGGCTATTTCTCTGCCAGAAATACAATCACAATGATGGACAGCTATGGTACAATGGATCACAAATTTACACCAAGTGGCTGATATTTCATTGCTTCATTAGACAAAACACTTCATTCTTTTCGGCTTCCAGCAATAAAGACCACCACCACCACCACCACCACCGTTATTCACCTTGCTTTTCTTACATAAGAAAGGTGGTGGGGAGGGAGAGGAAAAAAAGAGTAGAAGAAAAGTACGGTGTTAAGAACAAGAGAACCAGACATATTATGACGTCAATTCATAGTCGACAAAACATTAATGTAATTGACTTTTGGTGTTATCAGCAAAACGACTGGTCAATTTGAAGTCTAATCACACAACAGACGGCCAGTCCAACATAAATACATCACCAGTTCGATGGCCTAAATGAGAGTTTGGTTTGTTTTTTTGGAATTCCTTAGCCCACTCCCTTATTGATCTGATCCATAATGTTATGGAGAGAAGCAAGGAAAACCAAAAAAAAAACAATGGATGCCGAAAATGAAAAAGTAAAAATTCTTGGAGCAACTAACTATAAATTATGCAGTTGATGATGATGATGTTGATAAGTAATCTGACTGGTAACAGAAAAATGAATGGTCAGTAACCTTACTGATAATATATAGGAAATATTTATGGTGATAGAGGATTTAATAAAATCCACAGCTTAACGAGAATGGTAAGAGCAGCTAGTGATAATCTATTGACAGTTGTGAAAAATTAAACAAAGAAAAAACAAATTAATGAATAGAACCAAATATAAAAAAATAATAGAAGTATTTATTACCCCACCCCCTTTTGTCCACAAGCACAAAACTAAAGACTATTTATGGGGCTGTATTGTATACAGGTGGTTGACTTAATCCAGGTTTGTCAACGATTTTTTTTTTACCTATGAACTCCTTTGTTTACTATTTTATTCTGGTGGACCACCACCCAAAGACATTCGCCGTTTAAAAACCTAATTTTATAGACACTTTAAGAAATTCCTATTTTGTTTTTCACAAATTCATGTGTATAGGTTGGGCTATGTAAAATGTTAGAGAAAGAAACCCAGCTGTTTCTTGCAATACATACATTTAAATCAAACATTTTCATGGGCCCTTGAAATACTAGTGTAGCTACCCTAGCATGGACCCCTCCCCCCCCAAAAAAATCTTTTATGGAACCTCAGGAATCATATAGACTCTGGTTGAGAGTCATTGATTCAATCCATCCACTACTTGGGCTTCTTTCAGTTTCCGCCTACCAAATCCACTCACAAGGCTTTGGTCAGCCTGATGCTACAGTAGAAGACACTTGCCCAAGGTGCCACGCAGTGGGACTGAACCTGGAACCATGTTGTTGGTAAGCAAGCCACTTACCACACAGCCACTCCTGCGCCTATAATAATAATAATTGTGGCATTTCAAGGCAGTTATAATACCAGTGATAGAGGAGCACTTGGAATGATTGAAATAGGAATTGAAAATTATTTGAGAATGATCCCTGGCTTACCAACCCTGTAAGAAGTGTGAAATACTGTTTTAACTGGTATGCCACACACACTGAGAAGAGCATGGTTGCTGTGAGAACTATTATCATCCATGTAAATAACTTCTTCTACATAACAGGTGTGTTTGTTTTAATGGCCTTATCAATGTATGCAGTGAGTTTCTTTGCTCTAGGTGTCAGGAAGACACTCAGCAAGAAATGGATACAAGATTGAAAGAAGAAAAACTAATAATAATAATAATAATAATAATGGTTTCAAATTTTGCCACAAGGGCAGCAATTTTGATGGAGGGGATGAATCGATTACATCGACCCCAGTGTTCAATTGGTACTTAATTTCTTGACCCCGAAAGGACGAAAGGCAAAATCAACTTTGGTGGAATTCGAACTCAGACTGTAGCGATGAGTGAAATACTGCTAAGTATTTCGTCCGGCACGCTAACAATTCTGCCAGTTCACCACCTTAATAATGATGATGATGATGCTGATGATGAGGTTGATAATGATGATGTTGATGAAAATGAGGATGATGATGATGGCAATCACAGTACAACACTAACAAAAGCACTAGCAATACAAACTGAATGTCAACAAGCAGAAACCTCTCTAGCCAACACAGCAATGACCACCACTTCAAACAACAACAACAAACAACGATGGAGCAGCAACTTACTTGAACAAGCGGTGACGTTTGAACAGATCAATGGCTTCGTAGATCCGATGGCAGGCCACAAGATATGTGACAGCTTTGTGGTATTCACCATCTGATTCCAGTTGATATGCGTAGTCTTCACACACTGTCAACCATGTCCCATGTGATGCTAAACGAATTAGACAATAATAAATCATTATTTTTTTTTTTTGCAGCCAAAAAAACAACAAAAAACATATTTATTTTGTTAATTTAAATTTTGTATTTACTTTTTTTTTTTTTATGTGAGTGTTTATGCATGAGTCTGTGTGTCTCAGTTATATGTGTTTGGATGCCATTAGGTGTGCACGTGCATGTGTCTTAATAACTATTATTAACACATACACCTACTCGTCACATACAATTTGTTTTTTGGTTTTGCAATTTCCGTCATTTTTCAATCACCTGTTTATTTGTATACATCTGTGTGTGTGTGTACATATAGGTATGTATGTATTTCACATTTTATTTTAGGCCTTTTACTCTTTTGATAATTAAAAAATTGTAAAGGTTTCATCGTTAATCTGAAAAATTGCTCTTTTTTAATTGTATTTCTTTTTTTTCATAACTATTTAACACAGACCCCCTACTCCTTCATAACAATATGAGTGGGATAAGCATTTCTTCTCCTTCTTCTTATTATTATGGCTTAGTGGTTAGGGCATTGCACACATGATCTAGTGATCATGATTTCAATTCCTAGACCGGGTGGTGCCTTGTGTTCTTGAGCAAAACACTTCATCTCATGTTGCCCTGTGATCACTTTGACACCTGATGCATAGTACACTTGTTCACCTGTTCAGACAATGTTGATTTGATGGAGAGAATGAGCTAACGTACAGCAGCACGGACATTTGATCACTATAAACAATTCATTTGTGCAGTTTGTTTGGCCAAAGCTGAATGCTCACATGTCGTCTTTGACGGGAGAGTCCATCATTGTTATTGACCCTGATTTCATAACATTAAACAGACGATAAGAAAAGTCTTCCCATGGATACAACACTAAAATATCACAGATAAATTTTACCAGAAGTTTCGCTATCAACATAAGAGTAACTTATAGAATGTTGTGACTGGCCTATACTGAAAACATGCATGATTCATTTGAAACCAAGATCTGTATAGTAAACCTAACCTTTTCTACTATAGGCCCAAGGCCTGAAATTTGGTGGGAGGGGGCCGGTCGATTAGATCGACCCCTGAACGCAGCTAGTACTTAATTTATCGACCCTGAAAGGATGAAAGGCAAAGTCAACCTCGGCAGAATTTGAACTTGATTTCGGCGGAATTTGAAACCTGGTTTAGCACCATTGCCTGGTCCTAAGGCTTATGCCCTTCGCAAATATTGTCATCATTGCTTCTTCCTTTTGTTACTCCGAGATGTCTTGGAGACCCTTGCAAAAGGCTATGAGAACTGCTTTTCAGTATTTGACTGCAACTAGGGCAGTGGGCTGGCAGAACTGTTAGCATGCTGAGCAAACTGCTTAGCAGCATTTTGTCCTCTTCTTTGCTTCGAGTTCAAATTCTGCTGAGGTCAACTTTGCCATTCATCCTTTCTGGGTCAATAAAATAAGTACCAGCTGAGCACTGGGGCCAATGTAATCCCCTTACTCCCTCCCTTGATGCTAATGATAGAGTCATTAGTATGCCAGGCAAAATGCCTATATTTGTCTTCATGTTCGGAGTTCAAATTCTCTCAAGGTCAACTGTGCCTTTCATCCTTCTTGAGCCCTGGGGAGTCAATGTAATCTCCTGACCCCATCCCCTGAAACTGCTGACCTTGTACCAAAAATCTGAACCCAGTATCTGATTGCAGCTGTAGCCTGGTCAAGAGACTGATACGAGTAAAAGATGAAAGAGAACCACATAAGGGGAGGGGGCTTTCCTCCATATTCTTGGTTCACTATCTTCCCCCTACATGATCTTACGAGGCTGGGGACAGAGAGAGGGGGAGGAGGGGAGGGGGGGGGAGAGAGAGAGAGAGAGAGAGATAAAGAAAGGTCAAAAGGGAAATTAAAACTTTTCATGCTTTTTTTTTCTCGAGTGTGTTATTAATTAGTACCAGCAAAATAGATTAGTTTCAACTATGGAATGGAAAGCCAAGCCTGTCAGAAGCTTCCGGCAGGAGGAGGAGGAGGGGGGGAGGGCAGCTCTATGTCATCTGCCAACCACATCCACCTCAATCTCCACCCACCCAACAAAATGAATACGTAAATAAGTAGGCAAAATAATTAACAGAAAATAATATTGAATGACACGTTAATGCCGACTTGTCATTGTAATACCTGTTAATTAATATCTTTTACACGTGTGTATATTTAATGGAATTAGTACTACTTAATACTTAATTGTTTTTCCACTAAGTCACCTCCTCTGATATGCCTCTCTTCCCCCACCCCACTTATAATAATAATAATAATAATAATAATCCTTTTTACTATAGGCACAAGGCCTGGAATTTTGTGGGGAAGAGGGCAAGTTGATTACATTGACCCCAGTACTTGATTGGTACTTATTTCGTTGACCCTGAATGGATGAAAGGCAAAGTTGACCTTTGCGAAATTTGAACTCAGAACGTAGGGGTTGTAGAAAATGCTGCAAATCACTTTGCCCGGCATGCTAATGATTCTGCCAGCTCACCAACTTTAACAACAACGACAATAATAATAATAATAATAATAATAATAATAATAATAATAATTATTATTATTATTATTATTATTTCAAGTTTTTGCCACAAAGGCAGCTTGGGGGAGGTGGGGATGAGTTGATTACATTGACCCCCAGTGTTCAACTGGTCCCTATTTTATCGACCCAGAAAGGTTGAAAGGCAAAGTCAACCTTGAAGAAATTTGAACTCAGAACGTAAAGACAGACAAAATACTGCTAAGCATTTCGTCTGGTGTGCTGACGTTTCTGCCAGCTCACTACCTTATAATAAATAATAATAATAATAATAATAATAATAATAATAATAAAATGATGATGATGATGATGATTACGATGATGACACTAATACGACTTACTAAAAATAACCATAATAGGGTCATTATGATTTCGTAGGAATTTTCGCAACTTTGGAACAAGAAATCAGACATGTCAAATAAGGAGGTGGAGTCTTCCTCTCGACTCTTTGCCCCACCTCCTCTTCTTAATTAAGTAAATTAGAATACCCTTCATTACTAAAACAAAAACAAATACACACACACAAAAAACAAAAAACAAACCCCAAAGTGCAAAACTTCATTAGTGAATGCAGTAATTAACTGTTATTTGAACAATCTGGCTGGACTTTTCACAATGTCACGAAAAGTAGTAGTTTTTATATTTTTAAAAAATTTGTTTGGTTTTTTTTTTTGTTTTTTAAATTTTTTTTTAATTAAAGAAGTAATAAGTTGCTTTTTTTTTTCTTTTGTTTTTCTTTCAGCAATCTTTACATTTGGTTTCTTTTTCCTTGTTAATACCACCACCACCACTACGATCAGCGCCACCGTCACCACCACCATCACTACTGCCACTACCACCACCACTGTCACTTTTACAGCAGCAGCACTACTATCACAACTCCCCACCACCACCACTGCCGCCTCCGCCGCCACCACCACCACCATCATCATCGTCGTCATTTATTTTCTGTCTGTCTTTTTGGTGTAAGCATGGGTTGGGAAGGTTTGTAATGCCAGTAATCAACCATGCACATGATTTACTTGAGTTCACAGCTGAACAATTGGGTTGGGTGAGTTTGCAAATTTACATATTTGTACAAACTGGGACAGCAAGCAATTCCCTTTGTTTTGCTTTCATGTCATTTCAGTTAGATGCAATGAAATACCTACGATTAACAGTTCCATTAATTATGGGCTGAAACTAATTAAGGTTCCTCTTATGATATTCCCCTCATTATAGCATTTACAATTGACATTACGATGAGAAGAGATATATACTAATGCTTAGGATTCAAGACAGAGCCTTCACATATAAGACCATCTGACCCATGCAGGCACGGAAAAGCAGACATTAAAATGTTTCATATATATATATATATATATATATATATATATATATATATATATATATATATATAGGCACAGGAGGGGCTGTGTGGTAAGAAGCTTGCTTCCTAACCACATGGTTCTGGGTTCAGTCCCACTGTGTGGCACTTTGGGCAAGTGTCTTCTACTATAGCCTTGGGCCAACCAAAGCCTTGTGAGTGGATTTGCTAGATGGAAACTGAAAGAAGCCTGTCGTGCATATATATACATATATGTATATATTTATGTGTGTGTGTTTGTCTGTGTTTGTTCCCTTAGCATCGCTTGACAACTGATGTTAGTGTGTTTATGTCCCCTGTAACTTACAGCTGTTTCTGCTATGTTTCACAAGCACTCAGCTGTGAGTGCACTGTAATCTTATAGCAGAAACAGCTGTAAGTCTATGAAGTTGATTACATAATTCTTGTTCCTTTGTCATTCATTAATTAATACCATGCTCTGCACTCACCCAAATAATGCTCTACTCTAAAGCATATGAATACTGAGTTCAAACAACTAGTTTTAGTATCGCTATGCCTAAGTGAAATCAGGCAGGGCTGTGTGGTAAGAAGCCTGCTTCCTCAATCACATGGTTCTGGGTTCAATCCCACTGCATGGCACCTTGGGCAAGTGTCTTCTACAACAGCTTCCGGATAACCAAAGTCTTGTGATGGAAACTGAAAGAAAACTGTCATGTGTGTCTTTGTTTGTCCTCCACCACCGCTTGACAACAGGTGTTGGTGTGTTTATGTCAATGTATCCAAGTGGTTTGGTAAATAGAGAACCAAAAGAATAAGAATCAGGCATTAAAAAAAAATAAGTATTGGGGTTGAGTTGTTCAACTAGTACCCTTCAAGGTGGTACCCCAGCATGGCCACAGTCAAATGACTGAAACAAGATGAAAGAGAAGTATACATGCGTGCATGTGTGTATACACACACACACTCCCACACAATTTAATGTGTATATTTAACCAGATAAAACAAATAAGGTGGACACTAAAACCAATCTGAAGGATTATGAATTCAAATCATGTGTTTTCATCACAGGAGCTGTAGTCTATTTCCTAAGCAAGGATTATTTAGCTTAACAGCTTCTCGTCCTAATCCACATGTATCCTAATCTCTAGATTTCTGAAATTTTAGATTTTCCCATGTGCACAGCTTAATTCATCACATTGGCAATGATCTTAATAACTTAAACTATTGAGTTTCATTGTGAGATCAAACCCTGCTCTCTTCTTATTGTCTTATGCGCATCCATCTCGACTCTTTTATTGGGTTTATAATATATATTTATAAGCATGTATACTCTTTCAACCTGTAGTATCCATCAAGATGAAGAATGAACTATCTTATTGTTACACACACATTCACATGACAAGCTTCTTTCAATTTCTGTCTATCAGATCCACTTGCAAGGTTTTGGTTCATCCTGGCCTGAAGAAGACACTTGGCCCAAAGTGCCACACAGTGGGACTCTATCCAAAAGCACAAAGTTGAGAAGCAAACTTCTTTCTCACACCACCACTTACATGAGTGTGTATGTGTGTATTTGTGTGCGTGTGTGTATGGGAGTGTTTTGATAAAGACCTTGTATTATAAAGATCTACAAATTGTGTTCAACCATCTTCTGTAAACACTTAATATCTAAAATCCATTCGACTTGGTTTGTAAAATGAACAACAGGTCGTTGACTTCTTAGATTTTGAGCATTTAGGTGTTAAACATACCACAAATGTTACACATGCTTTGAAGATGTGTGTGTGTATGTGTGTGTGTTTGTGCTTATTTGGATACATACACACACACATACTTATAAGTGTGTGTGAATATATATTATTATATTGCCTTGAAGTAGGTGAGTATTCTGTGCTTAGAACCAACCCATACTGAAAGTATGTACATGTATACACATGTGTGAGTTTATAGTTATCATTATTACAAATTATTCGTATTTGAAATTTTGTTTCTATCTTCATAAGTGAAGTGGATTAAGAAGAAGAAGAAGAAGAAGAAGAAGAAAATGTAGGCTAACTGCTGATTCTCTAAATGTAATTTACTAGGCTGTATTGCTCACACCTTTAATTACATCTCTCTTTATTTATGATGCCTACAGGTGTCAGCGGTCATGGACCTTTATACTAAAACCTGAAGAAGATTCATGATTTGTCATGGGAATGATACAGTAATAGTTTCTTGCAGCGATCTGCCAGTTTATTTATAATCTAGTTTGTTAGTCTTCTGCTCTCTCAAGTTTCCCGTTGAGGCAATGGTTCAATTCAAACCTCAGTCATGAGGACTCATTTGCATAACATCAAGACATGACCACACATAGGTATTACTGTGTAATACATGTCTAAGGGCTAGCCCTTCCCCTGTATGCCTTATCCACAGGATCACCTTCTGAACTTTAACCCATAACTCAGACCCTTGACAGGCACGACTGGCCAGAGTCATCCAGAGTGTTGTGGTCAATAAGGGATAGTTCTATACTCCTCAAAATACATGAACTCCCAAATTGAGGCCCTCATTGTTGTACATAATTTAATGTTTTTAGCCAAAGACAACTTGCATTAAGATATTTCTAATAAAATACACCACTTGCTGCATTTGATAGCATATAGGATGTATTTATTTTTCAAAAAAGTGTCTCAAAAAAAAAAGTTGTTTTAAAAAGTACTTGCTTTAATATACTGAAAACTTCTTTTCTAAAACAGATGCTGCTGAAATTGGGTGCATCTAATATACTTGTGCATCTTATATGCCATCAAATATAGAAAGTGTTTCGATTAATTTAGAAAATAACCAACACTTTCGAAAGATTTTGTATGTTACCAACTTTTCCATTATTAAACTACTTTAAGCCATTAGCATTTAATCCAGCCACATCTGGCCCAAATATTCTGACTGATTTATGTTAAAACTGACCAGATCCAGCCTCTCACATCTACCCTACAATGTTATTCTATAAATCTACAAGATAATGCATGCTTAATTCAAAACAATGTGAACGAATAGGCAATACATTTGACAAAGAAATTTGAATGCAAAAGGGTCAAATTTTTTTTAATCTAAAATTACAATGGAAGATTCCAATTTAAATATGAATATTTTTAAAAAAGACATTCTGTATCATAGAACAAGAGGCTGTCTCAGGCAAGTTGGCATCAAAAATGGTTAAAGACTCACTCAAGCATGTAGAGCCTTTCATACTATAGACATCAATAAAATCTCTTCCTAATGCCAACCTCCCCAAGAGTGTTGAGGGTGCCTTTTATGTACCAGTTACAAAGCACTGGCATCAGTTGACTTGGCAGGTCTTCTCAAGCATGGCATATTGCCAAAAGTCTCAGTCACTTGTCACTGCCTCTGTGAGGCCCAATGTCCAAACGGTGCTATTTACTCGCCACCAGCATGGGTGCCAGTTATGCAAAACCAGCCTCGGTTACGATGATGATCTCACTTGGCTTGATGGATCTTCTCAAGCAGGGTACATTGCCAAAAGTCTCAGTCACTTGTCACTACCTCTGTGAGACCCAAAGTTTGAAGGGTGCTTTTTAAGTGCCAGTTATGCGACACTGGCATCAGCCATGACCATGATTTCACTTGGCTTGACAGGTCTTCTCAAGCACAACCTATCACCTGTGCAATTGAATCTAAAACCACATGATTGCAAAAAAAAAAACTTTCTGCTTTGATTATGCCTTAGTTATGCTTACTGCTGTTGATAATGATGATGATGATGCAGTGATGACAGAGTCATCAAACACTATCATCACCACCATCATCATCAACATTTAACGTCTGCCTTCCGTGCTGGTATGGGTGGAACTATATATAACAGTAATAAGTATTTGATGTACCAAACCTCAATCACAGCCCATACATAACCAGTTAAACTAGCTACAGTTAGGCTGTTAATACCCTTTGGAGGAAAGATATAAAGAACACTATATCTCATTTCCTTTGCCTTGAAAATGATAAGCCTTTTACATTTATTATTTACAACTGACAGATTAACAGCATGAAGATTAGGCTCTTAATGGATTATATTTCCATGGTAAGATTAACACAGTTTAGTTATGCCAAAAGGTGTTGAATCAGCAAATTCATTTTTATGTATAATTACAGTGCATTGCTATGTATTTGATCTAAAGGTGACGGGTTCAAATACAAGTTAAACGCTGTGCTTTTAAGAGCAAGAAAGCGGTGCTTCTGGCTTTGGTTTTATGAAACTGAAAGAGGGCACTAAATTCTTTAGAAAATATTGAAACTGGATAATTATGTTTTTAAGGGTATAAGGCACAAACATGGTTCTGTGGTTAAAAATCTTGCTTCCTAACCACATGGTTTCTGGTTCATACCAACTGCATGGCACCTTGGGTAAATATCTACTAAAATGATGAAAACGATTTTTTCAAATGATATAATGTCTCCATTGGACATGCGCTAAACACCATTTAACAGACAAAATTGGCTGGCAAATCAGCAGAATGCTCGTCTTTCATTGACTGAATTTACCTTACAATAGTTACCTGGTTATACCCAACTGGTTGTTTGCTGTTGAGTATAACTGTAGTACATAACAGTATGGTCCTCACTTTCACTGTCCTACAATTATTCAAGCATGCCATGCATCAATGGTGATTGCATGCACTCATCACTGCTGACCACCGTCCACCTAACACTATAGCTACTGGTGCCCAACTATGATTGCAGCCAACCAAACTGTTGATATCAGAAAAACCATGACCAGCTTCTCTGTTAGTATAGTGGAAGACGCAAGATAAGTTTCAAAGTATATATTTGTTTTTCTTTAATAAACGGAAAAAAAAAAAAAAAAAACTTCAGAAGAGAAAACCCCCCACAAAAAACCCCACTTCTGTGCCACAAAATAAGGTACTTGAAAAAACAAAGGAACAGACAAAAATAATAGCACAAAGCCCTTCATTTCATTTTGGCACTTACAATAATGGTAAAGGGGGTGGGAGTGAATATATGGTGATGCATTGGTGGTAATGGTTGCAGTAATAATAATGGTGGTGGTGGTGGTGGTGGTGGAAGTAGTGATAGTGATGGTGGCAGTGGGGGTGAGGTTTAAGAAGTAAATCCAAATGTATCTGTGCATCGAATTTG
Organism: Octopus bimaculoides; assembly: GCF_046866305.1. Lineage (NCBI taxonomy): Eukaryota > Metazoa > Mollusca > Cephalopoda > Octopoda > Octopodidae > Octopus > Octopus bimaculoides. The sequence goes on along the minus strand of NC_142940.1, from coordinate 9,544,330 downwards.
CTGATGGGCAGAGAGCCAAACAACACTGAGAGCGTGTGTATGTGTGAACATGCATGAGTGAGTACATGAGCGGAGCGCGTATGTGTAGAGGCGGAGTGGTGGTGGTGGTGGTAGCTGTTTGAGAGCGCAGAATAAACTCTACTTGCAAAAAAAAAACAAAGGTCAGTTAATTATTGCGACAGTTGACCCAAACTGGCATTCACAGGAAAGTGGTGAGGTGAAAGAAGGAGGGCCTTGATTGAGTCGTTGCTAATCTGTGCACCTCTAATTCCATCCACCCTCCGTGTCTTGGCCTTAACCTACATAATCTAAAATAGAATCACTGCTGTAGGTGATCATGATGGTGATGGTGGCGGGGGGGGGGGAATGGTGGAGGTGGTGGTAGGCGGTAATGGTGGTGGCAATCGTAGTGAGTGGTGGTGGTGGTAGTGTTGGTTGTGATGACGGAGGTGGTGGTGCTGACAGTGGTAGAAGTGGTGATGGTGGTAGTGATGGTGGTGGTAGTGGAGGTGGTAGTGGTGATGAGGGTGGTAATGGTGACGATAGGGATGGTGGTAGAGGTGGTGGTAGTGGTAGTGATGGTGGTAGTGTTGGTGGTGGTAGTGGAGGTGGTAGTAATAGTGGTGGTAGTGATAGTGGTGATGACGGTGGTAATGATGATGATAGGGATGGTGGTAGTGGTGGTGGTAGAGGTGGTGATGGTGGTGGTAGTGGTAGTGATGGTGGTAGTGTTGGTGGTGGTAGTGGAGGTGGTAGTAATAGTGGTGGTGGTGATAGTGGTGATGACGGTGACGGTAGGGATGGTGGTAGAGATGGCGGCAGCGGAGGTGTTGGTGGTGGTTGATGATAGTGGCCATGGTATGTGTATATGGGGTAGGTGGGAGAGAAAGAGGGGAAGTTGCAAGAGGTGGTCAAGTGGTAAGATGGTGACAGTGATTGACCTATTAGTGGCCACTGAGTGGTTGCTTACTTTTCTTATCAACAGTTCTTACACTAATGAATAGAGAGAATGACCAACAGACAGCAAATTTAGCAGTCAGTGAGTTACTTAATTAGTCAGACACCATAGTCCTTTTATCTTTCAGTTTTTTTAATTATTTCTTATTGTTTTACATCCGTTTGACCGTCCTATAAATAGGTTAAAATAACACATTAGTTGATTCTTCATAAATTTACGTTTACTTTTTTTAATATTTTTTTATATAAATGAGGTGGAATTATTTTTTGAATAGCATGGCTGTGTGGTTAAGAAGCTCACTTTGCAACCATGAGGGTTCAGGTTCAATCCTATTGTGCGATACCTTGAGTAAATGATACCTACTATGGTCCTGAGCTGATGGCGGGCAAGAACTATGTACAAGCCTGTATGTGTGTGTTTGCATGCATATACAAATGTATATGTGTGTGTGCATGTGTATATATATATATATATATATATAAGAGTCACAGAAGTCTGGTGCAAGCTTCGGCCAGGCCAACTCTTGAGGTACCGTCCCACCCATGCTAGCATGGAACACAGATGTTAAATGATGATGGTGATGATGATGATATATATATAAACATGGAGGAGGATCTGTGATGATCTGGGGGGGGCTATATCTTGGAAATCTGCTGGCCCAATGGCTTCCCTTCCTGGTAGAATTAATAGTCAAGACTATTTAAGCATTTTATCTGATCAAATTCATCTTGTGGTTACAGAACTGTTTCCGGAGGGTAACGCAATCTTTCAGGATGATAATGCACCAATTCACACAGCTAAAGTTTTTACTGAATGGCACGAGGAACATTCTTGTGAAGTTGAACATCTTATCTGGCCACCACAGTCCCCAGATCTCGATATTATTGAGCATTCTGGATTTATTCATTCTGGACTGTTTATATATATATATATATATATATATATATATATATATATATATAATCATCAACATCATCATTTAATGTCCATTGTCCATGCTAAATTAGAAAGGAACTCAAGTCATTTTGCCTCCATCAGACCCAATGCTCAAAAGGTACTCAAGTCATTTTGCCTACGTCAGGCCCAAAACCCGAAAGGAACTCAGTCACTTTGCCCCCGTGAGGCCCATACATACATGACAAGTGCTTGTTTCAGTTTCTGTCAACCAAAATCCATTCATGAGGATTACAGTAGAAGAAGCTTGCTCAAGTAGCAGCACAGTGGGACTGAACCCAAGGCCACATGGTTGGAAGCAGGAATTTTAACAAATGGTGAGACACTGTATTGGAGAAGGCTCCCCCAACCCATGCAGGCATGGAAAAGTTACGTAAAACAGCAATGATGTGTATAAAGTCATTCGCATGAAACCTGTGTGCCATTTCTAACAGGTTTAGCAACCACATAGAAGCTCCGTCATTAGTTTGAAGCAGGTTATTATTATTATTATTATTAGTAGTAGTAGTAGTAGTAGTAGTAGTAGTAGTAGTAGTAGTGGTGGTGGTGGTGGTGGTAATAATAGTCAAAGCTAAATAAAGTAAGAAGGAAGAAAAGAAGGAAGCAACAGAAGGAAGGTTAGAAAAATATAAGAACATGATGATGGTGACGATGCTGACGATAATGATGACGATGATGGAGAAAAGGAAATAAGTGGATGTCAAAGAAAAAGAAGAAAAAAGTGTGTGTGTGTGGGGGGAAGGCTGAGGAGAAGAAAAGCACAGAAAGAGATGGGGGGGGGGAAAGAAGCAGAGAGAAAGGAAAAAAAAAAAGATGTAGTTGACAGAGAGAAAGCGAGGATCTCATGATATCAACAGTTTCTCAATAACAGATTTATTAGTTCATAACTGCTGACTCTAATAAGTACAAATATCATCATCATCATCATCATCATCATCATCACCACCACCACCACCGTCATCGTCATCACCACCGCCATTATCGTCATCAGCGTTACCACCACCACCATTACCATCAGCAGTGCCACTGTTACCGTCATCATCATCATCATCATCATCACATCATCATCATCATCATCATCATCAAATACAACAACAAGAGGCTGATAAACTGGGTCAACGAAGCAGTAATAATACAAATTATAGTAATTATTCCTCACAATATTCTGCTGTTACAACGGTATTTTTGTTTTCCCTTATTGGTCCTGATGGATTTGGTGGCGCTATTGCAAAAAAGAAAAATCTCAGAAAAGAAAGCAACCCAGGAGCAGCTGTATGATAAGAAGTCTGCTTCCCAACCATGTGATTCTAGGTTCAGTCTCACTGCATGGCACTTAGGAAGAGTGTCTTTTCCAATAGCCCCGAGTCCACCAAAGCGTTTCTGAGAAGGATTTGATAGACCGAAACTGAAAGAAGCCCACTGTATATGTATATATATATATATATATATATATATATATATGCATAACAAACAGGTAGTAGGAGAAATTCTTTGGTATTATTTATTCACCATTACATGTGTTTCATTTGCTAATAGGAATCACAAAATTGTACATGAAGGAAACATGTAAGAAATCTCTGATTAGAAAGGCCACAGAGGACATAACTTGGATTTTAACCCTACCCACATAATATATATATTATATGTATATGTATTGTGTGTACATATAATATATATTGTTGTTATTATGCAAAAGTGTCGTAAGTCCAAAACGTTGCTTTTTCAGAAAACGAAAAAATAGTTACACCATTCCATAGCAGAACTAAACTTTGACAATTTTTGATATTTTGGCATCTGAAAAAAACTGGAGATACAATAGTTTGACCAAAAGAATCAGCTATTGCAAGTTAAAATAAATATTGCAAAAAAAAAAAGCATTTGGCCAAAATTGGACATACGACAGTTTAACATAATAGCAACGATATATATATATATATGTGTGTTTGTGTTTGAATCTCACCTTTGTTTCTCAACAAGTGTTTGTTTATGTTCCCGTAACTTAGTAGTTTGGTAAAAGAGACAGACAGAATAATTACCAAGTTTAAAAAATAACTCCTGGGAGTGATTTTTTTTATTAAACTCTTCAAGGCAGTGCCCCAACATGGCTGCACTTAAATTCAAAGCAGCGCTCCAGCATGGCCACACTAAAACTCTCCAAGGTGGTGCTCCAGCATGGCTGTACTTAAACAAGTACGAGATAAGAGATACATAAATTTATATACAAATCTAGGACCAATGCTCAATGAAGTAGATGGAAACTGAGAGAAGCCTCTGGTGTGTGTGTGTGTGTGTATGTGTGATGGGCTTCTTTCAGTTTGTTATTTCTTTATTACCCACAAGGGGCTAAACATAGAGGGGACAAGCAAGGACAGACCAAGTGATTAAGCCAATTACATCGACTCCAGTGCATAACTGGTACTTAATTTATCGATCCCGAAAGGATGAAAGGCAAAGTCGGCCTCAGCGGAATTTGAACTCAGAACGTCACGGCAGATGAAATACCGCTAAGCATTTCGCCCGGCGTGCTAACGTTTCTGCAAGCTCACCGCCTTTCCCGGCTTCTTTCAGTTTCTGCCTACCAAATTCACTCGTGAAAATTTGCAGTATTAAAAAAGAAAAAAAAAAAACTGTTCAATATATATTGATTATCTGTGACTTAGTCAACAAGATGTTACAGTATATCAGAGAAAATAAATACTAAAGTCAACAGCACACCTCTGTACCATCACCACACAAACAAAACAACAAAAAGAACAAAATAAAACCTAACTGCTTCAAAACTTTGGACCAGCAACAACAACAAAAATATTTGGATTATAATTTTTCAGTCTATTAAACCTCATTTTTGCATAAGGAAATTTGTTTTACTTTCAATATTTACTTCTACTCTTTTACTCTTTTACTTGTTTCAGTCATTTGACTGCGGCCATGCTGGAGCACCGCCTTTAGTCGAGCAAATCGACCCCAGGACTTATTCTTCGTAAGGCCAGTACTTATTCTATCGGTCTCTTTTTGCCGAACCGCTAAATGACGGGGACATAAGCACACCAGCATCGGTTGTCAAGCAATGCTAGGGGGACAAACACACGCACACACACATATATATACATATACACGACAGGCTTCTTTCAGTTTCCGTCTACCAAATCCACTCACAAGGCTTTGGTCGGCCCGAGGCTATAGTAGAAGACACTTGCCCAAGATGCCACACTGTGGAACTGAACCCGGAACCATGTGGTTAGTCAGCAGGCTACTTACCACACAGCTACTCCTGCGCCTGTTAATTTTTTACCAGTTTGATATTGGATGACGTTCATGTAGCTTATGCCACCACCACCACCACTGCCACCACCATCATCATCACTTAGTGTTCACTTTTCGATGCTTGCATGGGTCAGACAAAAATTTGTAGAGACTGGTATGGGATCGCAAATTGGTCAGAGGAGCAGGGACAGATAGGAGAGAGAGAAAAGAGAGAGAGAGAGGGTCAAGTAAATCAATCACAATTCTTGATTGGCAATTCATTTTATCAACCTCAGAAGAAGAAAAGGTGAAGTTGGCCCTAGCAATGATTTGAACTCAGAATGTGAAAAAAAGGGACTTCAATGCACTCAATCACCTTTATAACAACAACAACAACTACAGCAGCAGAAGCATTAACAGCAGAAGATATGAATGAATTGAAAATGTCATGTTTAAGAATTGCTCACAAATAGAGGACAGCTGGTTGTATGTAATACAGCTTAAGGCTATAGATTCTTCACCCTACATGTGTTAGATGAATGAATAAACTTGACCTGAAATGCATTGAGATTCAATCATTGATATTTTTGTCAATGATATACATGCATACATATATATGTATGCATATATATATATATATATATATATATATATATATATATATATATATATATATTATGTGTGTGTATGTATATATATATATCTTTATGAATACATACACATATGCATACATACCTTTATACCTATGTGAGTGTGTGTATGAGAAATAGATTTCATTTCACTTTTTTTATATTCAAAACGAGAATCAACAATTTACTTTCGACATGTGTAAAAAAAAAAAAACTGAAGAGAAACTTCTTTATATGTGGAATGGAGGTCATATAAATAGAAATGTATGAGCGTGGAAGCACACACACACACACACACACACACATATATATATATATATATGCACACACGCACATATATACATACATGCTCAATTACAGATGAAATATCAGAATTTGATATGTGTGGTGTGTAAACATAGATACATACACATATGCATATACATACATATATAATTCATACATATTTATACACATACAAATGAATGTACATACATACACATGCATGCACATAATTACATATGTACATACATACATGTATATACATACATGTATATACATATAATTACAGATAAAATGCTAGGATTTGATGTGTGTGCATGTGTATTTGTGTATATGTGAATATGTGTGTGTGCATGAATGCTTGCATGTGTATGTATGTGTGCATGTGTAAGTGAACACGTGCACACATGCATATTCATACATATACACCCCTTTTAGACATCAGAAATCGATGTATATGTGTATGCATATGTATGTTCAGACACATATGCATGCATGTACATATGTATACAGATACATACACTTAGTTAGAGTCAACACCAGTAATTGGTGTGTGTATGTGTGTTTGTAAACATGTATGCATGCATATGCACATTCTGAAATGAGCAGCCGCACACACACACACACACACACACATGCTAAGACTGAATCCCAGAAATTGAAGCTTGCGTGTATGTGTGTGTGTGTGTGTGTGCTAATATTTATGCATGTTTACATACCCAGCTACATGCATTTACCTACATGCACATCTGCCTATGTAAATGCATCCTCATTTCCCTGTATACATGTCCCCACAAATGCATCCAAACATACACACATGTGCATTCACATGCACACATAAAACGCATTCACATGTACAAACACCTGCATATTCACATATCAGAAATACTGGAGTGGAGTTTCACCTACAGCTGTGCGCATATGTGATGTGTGCACACATGTTTATCTCTATAAAATGTATGTGTGAACTCCACACACACACACACACACACATACACACCAATACACACCTTTCCAAACTTAAATGAAATAGAACATATTTTTATTGAGTTTTTTTGCAGTTCCTCTTGCAAATTGTATCGAATAATTTAACTGTAACAGTGGAATAAGAGAAAACAAAACAAAAAAAAAAATGCCACCATCGTTATTCCCTCCACCTGCATATAACTACCTCTATTCCCATCTACCTGCTTATAACTAACTCTGTCACCCTCCTCCTCTGTATCTCCATTACACCTGTCTCTTTATCATCTGACAATCTTTACCAACACCATTTAACGGTCACTTTTCTATGCTTGCATGTGTCAGACAATTCGCCTAGGCAGATTTTCTACAGCTGGATGCCTTTCCTGTTGCCAACCCTCACCTGTTTCCAAGCAAAGATATTTTGCAATGGCCAGACATGTTTATCGTGGAACACTGGAGAGAAAGGGCACCGCTTGTATGACAGTGATGCTCATTTACAATCAGTTTACATGATGTCAAGACAAGGGCACTCACACACTCATACACACACAGAGACACAAGCACACACACACACAAAGTATGCACATACACACACAAGTATGCACATATATACTCACAAGTATATACACACACAAGTATGCACATACACACACACAAAAAGTTTTCTTTCAGTGTCCGTTTACCAAATTTATTCAAAGGCTTTGGTTGGCCAAGGGCAATAAAAGAAGATACTTGCCCAAGGTGCTGTGCAGTGGGATTGAAACTGAAAACACACGGCTGCAAAGCAAGCTTCTTAACCACATATCCACAACCAAAAACATCACTCTCATACTACTACCTCACTGCAACCATCATTATTGAACTAATAGATGGGTCTTTACGTGCTTAATTGCTCAACCTGCTAGAAATAGCAACCAAATATCGCCTCAAATCACATCCTATTCTCTTAGATAAGGCTACACTAGCTAATGTGGGTCCCCAGAGTTTCTTGTTGATAGGAAAGCAATGAAGATGAAGGAATTCCTTTGGCCAAGGGCCTCCTCCATCAGGACAGACATGATGTTAAACAACGACTGCAATCATCATCACCACTACTCCTTATATAACAACCACCACCGCCATCACAATTTTTTTGGTTATCATCATCATCATCATCATCTAGAACAAGAGCAGCAACAACACTACCACCTGACAATGTGACGTCATCTTTTGTCTTTGTCTTTTGGAAGATATAAAATAACAGCAACAGAAAATTTTTTTTTACATAAATAGATAATAAATAAAAGACAAAAATGAACCAAAAAAAAAATACAATATATATATAATTCTTCTAATGAGCTGAATAATTTTGGATGGTTGCATATGTGAGTGTGCACACACAAAACACATATATATATATATGCATATGTATGTGCATATGTGTGTGTGTGTGTGTGTGTGTGTATTAAATACAGACACAGACATACTGAAGCAGGAAAGATGAAAAAAAACAATAAAATATTATTTAAGCTTTGAAATATGAAGCCAAAAAGAAGCATTATTTAATTACATCCCCATACACCTTTCTTTGCCTGTCTGTGTGT
>NC_142940.1:9525736-9530736 GCF_046866305.1 Octopus bimaculoides | reverse complement strand
GTATGTGTGTGTGATTCTGTCATGATCATTATTGTCCTCAATTTGTTGTTGAGTGGCACCCCCTTCTCCCAAAAGGCAGTGGTTTTCAACTATTTTTTTCCTAAGGCCCCTTTAGATTCCTGTTTTACTCAAATGGATCCTCACAGCCTTTTGATATTCAAGAAAAAATTCTATTATATTGTCATAATTAAATATTGGGAACTGCATAAAATTTTCAACAACAAAATCTGATATGTACCCACACTAAGAGCCATATGGACCCTGCTGCTGGTTTATTTCAGAGGTGCTCAACCATTTTTTCCCTATGGACCCTCTGATTTCTCTTTTACTTGGGTGGATTGTCATAGCCATTTGATGTTTAAAAAAAAAACCTATAATTATATTTTTATAATTAAATGTTATTAGGAATTGTATGAAAAATAGCTACTAAAACATTTTGTGTATTGTAGAAATATAACCAAATTATTGCAAATAGATTTTAACAATGAAATCTTATATTGACCCACAAGGGCCAAATGGACCCTGGTTGAGAACCACTGCCCTGGAGGCTTAGGCTTCATCTAAGCATGAAAAGTCCAAGCTTGAGTGCTAATTATCCCCCCCTCCTCATCATCATAGTGTCCACTTTTCCATGCTTGCATGGGTTGGATGGAGTTTGAGGCAAGTTATCTATGGTTGGATGCCATACCTGTCACCAAACTTTGCCTGTTTTCAAGCAAGGTAATATATTCCCATGATTGACACTTATTTACAAATATCACACAAAGTCAAGGCAAAGAGACTGTGACACACAAACTAACACAATACGACAGGCTTCTTTCAGTTTCTGTCTTCCAAGTCCACTCACAAGGCACCGGTCAGCCTGAGGCTATAGTAGAAGACACTTGCCCAAGGTGCCACACAGTGGGACTGAACCTGGAACCATGTGGTTGGTAGGCAAGCTTCTTATCACACAGCCATGCTTGCACCCATGGAAATTAATTTACTAAATTCTTCAATATTGTAAAAATTCATCGAAATGAAGGTAGCGTACTTCAAGAGAAATATGGTAACAAAAGCGCTAATGAGATATTTTAACTTTAACGAGCAGTTGATGTTAAATGTAGGAAGGGCAAAGAATAAGCCAATACCCTTGCAAGAAATATAGCAGAAGAAAATACAAAGTGCAAAAGCTAAGTCTTAGTTAAATGACAGTAAAAATAATTTAAAGATATTTGAAATTTAAATATTAAATTGCACATACTCTTATATATTCTTTTACTGGTTGCAATCAATGGGCAATGGCCAAGCAGGAGCACTACCATCATGCATGCATGCATGCATGCATGTATGTATGTATGTATGTATGTACTCATCTATTTTTAATTATTTGAAGGAGTTGGCTTCTAACTAAGATACAAAACTCCACTGAAGGAATGTGAATAAGCTATATATATCTTGTCACTTCTGCCAATTAAATACAAAAAAATATCAGTCCTACTGCATGGCACCTTGAGCAAATGTCTTCTGCTATAGCCATGGAGCAACGAAAGACTTGTGAGTGGATTTAGTAGATGGAAAATGAAAGAAACCTGTTCTATATATATATATATATATATATATATATATATATATATATATATACACTTCTTCGCTTCATGCTTTTGCTTCATGGAGCTGGGGTCATACCAGGTTGGCGGTCTTGTATCAACTCCTCTGCATCCTCCAAGATGACACTGTGCCTCTGCAGATCTTCCAGAATCACATCCCGCCACCTGGTGTGGGGCTTGTATATATATATATATATACACACACACATATATATATATATATATATAGACACACACGTGTCTGTATGTGTCTTTGTTTGTCCCCCACCACTGTTTAACAATGGTGTTGGTTTGTTTACATCCCTGTGACTTAGCAGTTCAACAAACGAAAATGATAGAATAAGTACCGGCTTAAAACCAAAAAAAAAATAAGTACTGGAGTCAATTTGTTTGACTAGAAATTGTTCAAGGTGGTGCTCCAGCATGGCTGCAGCACAATGACCGAAACAAGTAAAAGAATATATATATATTTATGCTCTGAATTCTATTTTCCTGTTTGTATTATCAAAACCTCTACACACACACACACACACACATGAATACTTGCATATACATTATGCTCATTTATATTCACTCACACGCACAGAAAACATCGTTACACGATGGCGTGTATGTTTCCAGTCAATGTCAAAACCAACAGTAAATTCTTGAAAATTGCAACAGTTATGCTCTCAAATTACATATCTTATATGTAATCATATAAGATATGGGAGATAGACAGAGACATGAATGGTGAGAGAAAGAATAAGAAAGAATTAGAAAAGTAAAGGGAGGGAGAGAGAGAGAGGAGATACTAAGGAAAATATGAGAGAAAGAAAGGAAGAAAAAAGAGAATACATCTATTTATCATATTTTCTTTTATGCTCTCTTCGTTTTCTTCTGTCTGATGGAGTAGTATGTATGTATATAAATATATATATACATATATATATATATATATATATATATATATATATATATGAAGAGAGAGATGTTGAATTAATTGCTCCACATGAAGACAATATAGATACCACTCAGATTAAGAAAGACGTGCTTACAAGATGCTACTGGAAGATTGTACAGACAATAGGTTGGAGTGCAGTGCATTTGTTTTTATATTTGGTTTTGTTGCATCTTAGGATGGATCGTTATGCCAATAATAAACACACACACTGGTCCAATTTCACTTCTTTTATTATTATTATTATTATTATTATTAGCTAATTGGCTAATCAGTTAACCAATTGACTAATCAATTACTTGATTGTTTGTTCAGCCAATCAGCTAAATTTGTCCAAAGTCCTTTCATTGCTATTCACAACCTCATCAATGATATGTAAATAGACTTGGATTAGAGAAGGCATACATTGATGAAGTTATGAATGGCGATGAAAGAACTTTGAGAAATCTGATTGACCAAACAATTAATCAAACAACTGATTAGTTAATAAGTAAAATGGTTCATCAAGTTACTAATAAATAATAAAAGAAGTGAATTACAACCAGCACATGTGTTTATTATTGGCATAATGATCCTCCCAAGATACAACAAAATTGAAATTTTCACAAATGATTTTAAAAAACCATTACAAACCGACAGTGGAAATTTAGAATAAAAAGTGCCTCACCTAATGGTGCCATGGCAACAAGCCAGTCACTCAACTCTTCTCGTTCCTTGGCCCAAGTCAGTGCAGTAGTGATGTTACCTTTCCAAATTTCCATATGTAGATGGTACTCCATATTGTCATGGTCAATGTGTGATTGGCCTGAAAAACAAAAAAAAATATTGGTTATATATTTTTATTTTTTATTTGCTTGCTTCAGTTATATGACTGCAACCATATTAGGGCACTGCTTTTATACGTATGCCAGACCATAGACCAACCCCAGTGTCTGATCTACAGTTTAAATTGTATTTTGTACTTGTATATATATCTACAGTACCCCAACAACACTTGATGCCTCACTGTGAACTTTATGTTACCATACCTAGCCATTTCTGGTGTCCTACATGTTGAGGCACTGAGATTCTATTCAATCCTTATAACTAATATACATATATGTATATATACACTTTTCCTCCCATTCCTCAGACAGTTTCCATCACAACTGTCCAACAAATGGCAATGTGAAACTCTGAGTAACAGCTTTTGTGATAATTTTGCAGCTTTAATAAAAGCATATTACTCTACCTTTGCTATTTGAGTACTATTTTTTCCACCTTGTTTTGTGCACTTATGTGCTCACATTCCATAACGGCTACCTCTGATGAGTGCAGAGTTACATAATTGGATTGTTACCTAACACGCCGTTGAATTCCTAGCACGAAACTGATTGGTAAGATTGGCTGTAATGGATATATAATACTGTATACTTTGAATAATATACCCACTCTTATTGACAGATATACGATTGCATTTTTACCTGATTTATGGCCTCTTAGATGACTTACACCATTTTACATGTGCTTTCCATACTGGTATGTGTGGGATGGTTTGACTGGATTCAACCAGTTGGAGGATCACATCTTCCCCCAATCTCTAATTTTTTGCATGGCTTCTAACACCAACCACTTTACAGAGTGTATATATTTCATGGCACCCACACTATTGATGCTGTCTTGCCATCAGCAAATCAAAAGAGCCATCTGAAGCCCCTATTCTGTTTGTGACCACCTTCATCTATTTGCTTAATATATACTTTGTTTTATTTTAGATAATAGAGTAACTTTGAGGGGAATTTGGCTGCTATTTCCTTAAGGTTGAGTAACCACATTGAGGCTGAGGTAAAATAGGGTATTTTTTCATAGGAGAGATTTGTTGGAGATTTGTGTAACGATGGAAGCAGGGGTTAGAAGGAAAGGTTTGTCGGAACAGATATGCTCTTTGTTTATTTCCTTTCCTTACAAGAGGTGGTGTTGTGGAATCTTCTGGGAAATGGTTTACATTGCAGAGAAAGTTTTGTGGGGGAAAATATCAGGAAAGATCAATTTTTGTGTGTGTGTGTGATAAAGGTTTTTTTTTTTTTTGTTGGAGATGAAGCATGCAAAAGAGGAAAAGTTATACAAGAAAGAATTTACATGGGGAAGAGGATTATGAGTTTTATACAGAAAGTTTTAGAGAGAGAGAATTTGTGGAAGGTCCTTCTCTTTAATTTTTATAACACTGGAGAGAAAAATTGAGGAGCCATTTTAAGAGAAAAAAATGAATGAAGTTACTATGTAAAAGAGAATAGTTTTTTTTAGTGTGAAAAAAGAGTGTTCCTATAAAACATGGACTTCATAAAAGTAAAGGATTTTAAGAGAGAAGGAAATAGATAAGTTATTTTTTTTAAAGATAAGGTTATGGAAGATGGATTTTTCATAAGGGTAGTTTGTATAGGAAAGAAAATAAATCACTGAAAGAGAGATAGAGAGAGAGAGAGAGAGAGAGA
>NC_142940.1:9490736-9518236 GCF_046866305.1 Octopus bimaculoides | reverse complement strand
AATAGAAAATGAGTAATGGTATCAACCTGCCAATTCCCACTTCCATTAGTGGACTAGTGTTGTATAACTTATTCACTCCAACCCTTTATAAACCTATAGCATTCAGATTTCTTTATCAAATGTAATTCTTTTATTTGTTCAGCCATCTGACGGCGGCCATGCTGAATTTAGTTGAAGAACTCAGTCCCAGGACTTATTCTTTGTAAAACTTAGTACTTATTCTATCGGTCTCTTTTGATTAAAGACACTGAAAATATCAAAAATGAGGCTAACTAATTTATTGTGCTAATGATTTTAAATATGTACAAAAAACATAAGACAAAGACAGGTGAGGGAACAATTAAAAAGGTGTATTAGTTTGACATTCAAGAATGGAAGAAGTTTTTGACGTTTTGAGCAGATGCTCTTTGGCAGAAAAAAATGAGGAAAGAAAACAGAAAGAAACATGATTGGATTAATAGTTTCACATGTAAAATTGACACATATATATGTGTGTGTGTGATGAGCTTCTTAGGTTTTCTGTCTATCAAACCTGCATCCACTCAAAAGGCTTTAATTAGCTCAAGGTTAAGAAAGAAGATACTAACCTGAGGTGCCACATGGTGGGACTGAACACTGAACTATGTGGTTGGGAGGTAAGCTTCTTAACCACATGACCACGCCTGTGTCTACTCTTAGTACATAACGAATACTTGTTTATTGAACTTGAAGAGGATAAAAATGAAAGCCAATTCCTATGGGATTTGAACTTAGAGCTCAGAGGGAAGAAATAATTAAATATTAAATTTAACGAGTTACCCGCCTCAGTCGCCCCCTCCCTTCCTCCAGTCACCATGTTGCTGCTTCTGTCAAACTTGCACTGCTGTTGAATTTGGGAAATACTTGTTTGTTTATCAGAAAAACTGAAGGATAAAATTTCAAAAATACAACATATTGGTAAGAAGCACCGCCAGGGCATTGTATATCTCAGTGTACGGTGACATATGTTATTTAAGAAATGTTGTGATAAAATTCACAGAGCAGCAAGACTTCTCAGAACAGAATACATACATTCACACTGACAGGAGTTGGTTACCAAGTGAGTTTGCTTGTTGAATTAACAGAAAAAACTCCAACCAAACCAAGAACCAACTTGGGTAAATAAGTGATGAACACAAGAGAAAACATTCAGATATGTCGCAAAAAGAGCCCCCCCCCCCCCCCCCGAAAATGCTTATAAGAAAAAAGTTGACACTTTTACAAGTAATGAGAAAGCCTTGCAAACCAACGATGGAGCCAGGGCAAGGTTGCTCAGCCTGGTAGAAATAGCAACCAAGTTCTCCTCAACCTACACCTTACCATCTTAAAGGAAGGATAATAATTCCAGGGATACTCTTTTATTCACTTCAGTTATATTGTGGCCATTCTGGGGCAAAACTTTGATGGATTTTAGTCGATCAAGCAAAATCGTTATGGCACCTGTGCCCAGTGTTGCCTTTCTGGCACTTGTGCCCATGGCATGTGTAAGGACTTTCGAGCAAGATTGTTGCCAGTGCCCCTGGACTGGCTCTTGTGCGGGTGGCACATAAAATACACCATTTTGAGCGTGGCCGTTGCCAGTACCGCCCGACTGGCCTTCGTGCCGGTGGCACATAAAAGCACCCACTACACTCTCAGAGTGGTTGGCGTTAGGAAGGGCATCCAGCTGTAGAAACCCTGCCAAATCAGATTGGAGCCTGGTGTAGCCATCTGGTTTCACCAGTCCTCAGTCAAATCGTCCAACCCATGCTAGCATGGAAAGCGGACGTTAAACGATGATGATGATGATGATGATATCAAACCTAGCATGTATTTTTCAGTCTGCTACTTATTTTATTGATTCCTGTGTTGCACTGCTAAGTCATGGGACATAAACACAGTTACACACATATACCATAAAAACTAAAAAATGTTAAACTAATTGGAATAAATATTTCCATGGCAAATCATCCAAGTCCTCTGTAACTCTTTTGTTACCATAGTTACAGTAAATCAATTTAGAAAATAATGGAGAATTGAATAAAATAACTTTGTTATTATCAAGATGGTGCTTGGAAGATAAATTAATCATAAGCATTTGATGGAAGATTTTAATGCAGATTATTTTCAAGAACCAGGGGCAGTCTTAGGCTGATAGGCGTCAAAAGGGTTAAATTATATTACCAATATTAAGTTACTATACCAAAATTTGAACTTGGTACAGTAAGCTAATGAATTGCTTGTCGGTTGCGGCTGTTCCCCCACACAGCAAGTAAATTAGGCATTATGAAGGTAGAAAAAAAATTCCTCAAAAGACAAGATATAATACAGCAGCAGTCACATGATGCTAATTACTGATCTTTCAGCTAACAGTCCAACAACCTGCTAATTTTATATGAGATGCCTTTAATTAAAAATAGATTTCTTTTTTACATTATTATTATTTTTTATTTATTTATTTATTTATTTTTTTGATGAAGCCTACATTGGCTTACAATATTTTATCAGTAAACTGTTTTAACATTAAATTGGTGAAAGAATTCATAAAATACATGCTATTACTATAATATTGGTGGATGGATTATTGGGTTGGAAGAGAAATGGATGAAATACTTTCTGCAATAAGCTAGGTTCTGTTGCGTTTTTGGTGTTCAAATCCTACCATGGTTTACTTCATCTTTTTACGGATCAATGAAATAAGTGCTAATTAAGTGCTGGTGATGGTGGTTGTCATGTAACCAACTGTTCTCTCTGTTCCCTTATATTTTTGTGGTCATGTGCAAATGTTAGAAATCAAATTTAAATGAAATGGTTTGTCTACATTACTCTGTAAGGAGAATAGGGCCAATTTCCAGGTTTCCCTGACATGTATATTCCTCCCTGGATGGAATGCTGGTCCACCGCAAGATTACTCATTTTTACCAGCAGAGTGGACTGGAGCAACATGAAATGAAGTGTTTTGCTCAAAAAAAACAATGCACTGCCCAGTCCTGGAATCAAAACCACAATCTTACAATCATGAGTCCAATACCCAAACTGAATGGAACTAAATAAAACCTGTTTGAGTGAGTTGGCTGTGGACACTTGCCTGCTGCTAAATCTGACATTAATACATTACCATAAGGTTAGGTATGAACACTTGGCATTGTTTTTAGGGTGACTCAGATTTGAATGAGGGCAGGTTAAGCAATATCTCAATCCCACATCCTGCCCATGACATGTTACACGATGTAGTGGCCTCGATTCATACTTATGGGGTCATACTGTACCACAGGAAGTGCACACGATCAGCCAAACTGGAAAATAGCAACCGCACACTCTCTTTCACATCACAGCTGAGTGATTTAAGATAGGGCGTAGAGCTATACAAATTATTTGCTTCAGCAAATTGTTCAAATTTACAGACATACTAAATTTAAAAACAAAAAAGACAAAAATAAAAAAGAAAAAGATTCAACAAGTGCAAAGATCTTGAATTTAAATCACATACTGACAGGAATTTTTGTCTAATTTAGACATTAATACTTAATTTTACACATTTTTCACATCACATAGAAGCTAATAATTAAAATAATGCTTTCTACTATAGGCACAAGGCTTGAAATTTGGTGGGAAAGGACTAGTCAATTACATTAACCCCAGTGATTAATTGGTACTTAATTTATCAACCCTGAAAGGATGAATGGCAAAGATGACCTCAGTGAAATTTGAACTCACAACATAGCAACGGGAAAAATACCACCAAGCATTTTGTCTAGAGTGCTAACGATTCTGCCAGCTCGCTGCCTTAATAATAATGATATTATTATTAGTATTATTATTATTATTATAATTAATGGTTTCAATTTTTGGGACAAGGCTAGTAATTTCAGAGGAAGGGGTGATTACATTGCCTCCAGTGATCAATTGGTCTTTATTTTATTGACCCTGAAAGAGTGAAAGACAAAGCAGACCTCAGCGGAATTTGAACTCAGAATGTAAAGACGGACAAAATGCTGCTAAGTATTTTACCTGACCTGCTAACGACTCTGCCAGTTCACTGCCTTAATAATAATAATAATAGTCATTGAAATCATTGTAACATTATTATTTAATATCCACAAGGCGGCGAACTGGCAGAATAGTTAGTGCACTGAACAAAATACTTAGTGGTATTTCACCCGTTGCTACATTCTGAGTTCAAATTCCGCTGAGGTCGACTTTGCCTTTCATCCTTTTGGGGTCGATAAATTAAGTACCAGTTGAGTACTGGATCGATGTGACCAACTGACCTCCTCCCCACAAAATCCAGGCCTTGTGCCTATAGTAGAAAGGATTATTTAATATCTACTTTTTTTCATGATTGCATTAGTTAGATGGAATTTGTAGTGATCAATTTTCTATGACTGGATGCCCTTCCTGTCACCAATTATCACCTATTTTCAAGCAAAGTAATATTCTCCATGGCTAGTAATTTTGGGAGAGAGGGTAAGTCGATTACATCAACCCCAGAACTCAACTGGTACTTATTTTGTTGATCCCGACAGATGAAAGGCTAAGTCAATCTCAGCAGAATTTGAACTCAGAACATAAAGATGATCAAAATTCCACTAAACATTTTGCCTGGTGTGCTAATGATTCTGCCAGCTCACCACTTTGAGAAGCAATAATACGACAAAGTGTTTCATGAAGTTGTGTGTTCACATGGAAATAAAATTTTCAAAACAAAATAAAGGTTGCATGCCATGATGAGAAGTGAGTCAGGGCAAGTAAGGGGATTTACTTAGAACAATGACCTTCTTACCAGTTCACCACATCCTCACCTACTGTTTCTCATGTTCAACTCCATTCACAGCCCTTCATCACAAGCCTCATATTTTCAAAGAGCCCAGCAGGAAACCTCAAAACCTAATTATTCTTTCAGTACACAAACTTATCTCATATTACAAATTTTATTCACTGTTATATTATTTTCATTTGCAAATGCAAAGCAGTTTAGACTACCTTCTTTGTTTCTAGATCTTTTTTTCCCTTCTTGCTATACAAACTCTCATCTTGGAGTGCTTGCAAGCGGAGCAAGGGCTTACTCTGTCAAATGTAATGTTTATTTATTCACAATGTTTCAAATCAACCAAGCATTATTTCATAGGTTTGAGATTTCAATGATGTGATTGTTTATTTTTTGGATAGGTGTGAAAGACTCGAACGTAAAGCAGGTGGAATATTTGGGCTGGATATGGTCAACTTAAATGCCAAAGGGCTAAAACAATGGTTTTTATCAAATATAAAAAAATTAGATTTTAAAAAAAATTGTTTTATAAATTTCTTTATGCAATCTGAAGATTGCCAAACGGCACAAATCTCTGAGTAATGTGAACAACAAGCAAGTTTAATAAATATGTAAAATAAAAAAAATATAAATCCTGCAAAATTTATCTTCCCCTCAATTTCGTGTGTGGCCCGAAAGTTAACCCTTTAGTTACCGTATTTCTCTTGAAATAAACTTCCTTTCTTCCACTTAATTTTGAAAATAATGAAGAATTTTCTCAAATAACTTAGCCAGTGTTAAGCTAGTGCTTGGAACAAAAATGAACTTGAAGTTCTAATAGAAGATTAAATCTAGGTCATTCTACAAAAGGAAGCTTGTGTCATAGGACCAGGGGTGGTCTCAGACGGATTGGAATCAAAAAGGTTAAACTACACTGTTTGTTTCAAACAATTTTGCAAATAACAAAGAATTTTGTAAAGGAATTCTTGCCATGACGGTTGGAAATTAAATTGACATAAAATTCTGATGGAAGGTTTTAAATTCAGACCACTTTGAAACAGGAAGTTTGAATCAGAGAACTTGGGGTAGTCTCTGGTGGGTTATCATGGTGCTGAAGTAAGCACTATATTGGATAACAAACTAGCAAGAGGTTTAACAAGTTTATATGTGTGTGTGTGTGTGTGTGTGTGACATAATGGACCAGAGTGCTGGGCTCTTATCTGGGTCATGAGTGCAATTCCTGAATTAGGCAGTGCACTGTATTCTTGGGCAAGGCCCTTCATTTCACACTGCTCCAGTCTACTCAGCTGAAAATGAGTACCAGCTGGGTGCTGGTGCAGTTCTTTCTCCTTCGAGTTGTGACATACACGATGCTCTTCTGGGTTAAGACAGGGGTAGGGCGGAGAGGGTGTTTATGTCTGCCCGTGGCCACAGAGGCATCTAAAGCAATCAGCAAAATCATGGTACATGCTAAAAGCTCATATGGCATTATATCATCATCATCGTTTAACGTCCGCTTTCCATGCTAGCATGGGTTGGACGATTTGACTGAGGACTGGTGAAACCGGATGGCAACACCAGGCTCCAATCTAATTTGGCAGAGTACGCACACACACGTGCACATGCATACATAATATGTGTGTGTGTGTAGTTCAACAGCCCCACCTACACAGCGGATAGCAAATTCTAAAATATCAGTTTGAAAACCGTTTTTAAGTGAGAAACTAACAACAGTCATGATTTATAAACATTCAATTATTAACATGGAAAAATGATCAGAAATGCCATTTCTATTCCTTTCTGTCAAATATGTATGTATGTGTGTGTGTGTATATATATATATATATATATATATATATATATATATACACACAAGAGAAACTATGGCAAACACAAGTTTATATTATTAGTTCCTACATACTTTACACAGTTATGGTTGCGTGGAAGCCTGCATGAGGTGTTCCAATTGTATTTGCATGCTTCACCAGAACAGGTCATCAGGGAACGCTTTATTACATTGAGTTACAGGCAGTTAATATCAAGCATATATATATTATATATATGTATATAGGTGCAGGAGTGACTGCGTGGTAAGTAGCTTGCTTACCAACCACATGGTTCCAGGTTCAGTCCCACTGCATGGCACCTTGGGCAAGTGTCTTCTACTATAGCCTCAGGTTAACCAAAGCCTTTTGAGTGGATTTGGAAGACAGAAACTCAAAGAAGCCCATCGTATATATATATGTGTGTGTGTGTTTGTCCCATCACCATCACTTGGCAACTGATGTCGGTGTGTTTACGTCCCTGTAACTTAGCGGTTCGGCAAAAGTGACCGATAGAATAAGTACTAGGCTTCCAAAGAATAAGCCCTGGGGTCAATTTGCTCGACTAAAGGCGGTGCTCCAGCATGGCCACAGTCAAAATGACTGAAACAAGTAAAAGAGTAAAAGAGAGAGTAAAAGAGTATAACATCTAAAAGTACTATTTTTTGGCCATTTGTCCATGTGAGCTGGCAGAGTGGTTAGCACGTCGGGTGAAATGCTTAGCAGAAATTTCGTCTGCCGTTACATTCTGAGTTCAAATTCCTCCGAGGTCGACTTTGCCTTTCATCCTTTCAGGGTCAATAAATTAAGTACCAGTTGAGTACAGGGGTGGATGTAATTGACTATCCCCTGCCCCAAATTTTCAGGCCTTGTGCCTACAGGAGAAAAGGTTTTTATCTATATGTGTATATGTACTTACACAAGTACACACCATAGACATATACACACTCTCTTTTACTCTTTTACTTGTTTCAGTCATTTGACTGTGGCCATGCTGGAGCACCGCCTTTAGTCAAGCAAATCGACAGCGGGACTTATTCTTTGTAAGCCTAGTACTTATTCTATCGGTCTTTTTTTGCCGAACCGCTAAGTTACGGGGACGTAAACACACCAGCATCGGTTGTCAAGCAATGCTAGGGGGACAAACACAGACACACATATCTATATATATATATATATATATATATATATATATATATATATATATATATATATACATATATACATATATACGACAGGCTTCTTTCAGTTTCCATCTACCAAATCCACTCACAAGGCTTTGGTCGGCCCGAGGCTATAGTAGAAGACACTTGCCCAAGATGCTACGCAGTGGGACTGAACCCGGAACCATGTGGTTGGTAAGCAAGCGACTTACCACACATGTTTAATTAAATAGTTAAAGATAACTACTCTTCACAGCTTCCATAGTGCTTTTTACTGAGCAGCAGAACTTTTTACATGGCATCAGCACTAGTGCTTTTTAGATGGTACTAATCACTGGCGCTAAACTCAATAAAAATTAAATAGTTCATTAATTCTGTATTTGGAACCATTAATTTTGAGAAATATTTTGAGAATTTAAATTAATTTAGATTTAAGCCCACTTTTTCTCTTTTTTTGATATTTAAAATAGTTACTATACAAAACCCTTTGTACTAAAATCACATTAAATTATACAATGTTTAATAATAAATATTCAGGAAAATATGTATTTAAGATGGACGATAAAGGAGAATTATGTGTGAGAGAGAGAGAGAGAGGGGGGGTAGAGAGAAGAGAAACTGAGAGTGTGAGGATGAGAGAGTGTAGGACAGAGGGGTGGGTGGGTGGCAAGGAAGAAAGATGTGTGTACATGAGAGAATGTGAATGTGATAGAGGTATGTGTGTGAAAGAGAACAGAAACAGAGCATGTGTGTGTGTGAGAACATGAGACAATGTGAGATATAGAGAGTGCATGTGTGTGTGTGTGTGTGTGTGTGTGTACGCGTCTGTGTGAGGGAAAGAAAGAATTTGCGTATGAGAGATAGTAAGCATGCATGTGTTTATGTGTGTAAGGTGTGTGTGGTGGGGGGGGGGGAACAGAGAAAGTTTTTAAATAGCAGAGAAGGGGACTGTCTATGTGTGAGTGTGTGACAGTGGGAGAGTCTATTAAGTGAGAAAAAAAAGGGGTGAGTGCAAGAGCTCGAGAGAGAGAGAGAGAGAGAGAGAGAGAGAGAGAGAGAGAGAGAGAGTAGAGGGTGAGTGTGCATCTACTTGTATCTATTTGTGTGACAATGAAAGAAGGTACACCGTTTGCCAAGCCTTCGGTGCCCCCAAGCTTCCCAGATTATATTTATAATTGTGTGTGTGTGTGTGTGTGTGGGCACGCGCACACGCATGTGTTTGCTTATGAGAATGCATACATATGTAGGTGTTGATTTGCAATGATATGTGTAAGTGCATGCAGATCTGTGTGTGTGTGTGTGTGTGTGTGTGTGTATATATATATATACGACCACATGTGCTTATCATGGACAAGTAATGTACGTTTTATATGGTCACACACATTATGTCATTTGTATGCATTTGAATCCGTCTGAACATCTGCATGTGTAGACGTACATGTATGTGTGTGCGTGTGTGTGAAAGATTGTGGGTGTGTGTGTGAATTGTGTAACAAGGCGCATGATGAGCAAGTGCACTAATAACAAGGTATCTCGAATAAATAAGTTGATTAGAGATGAATTATAATGCAATATAATAGGAAACAAATGGAAATAGAATTGAAGAGATGTGATGGTGATGGTGATGGATGTTGAGTTAATAAGGTCAGCACCCTTGGGGCAAGAGCATTTTTAATATCACATGCACTCTGTACATACATACATGTATATATGTATACATACATACATACATACATACATACATGCATATATGTATATGTGTGTATAAAATAATACTCAAATAAAAATACATACACACACAGATATGTATATCTATCTCTTTTACTTGTTTCAGTCATTTGACTGTGGCCATGCTGGAGCACCGCCTTCAGTCGAGCAAATCGATCCCAGGACTTATTCTTTGTAAGCTTAGTACTTATTCTATTGGTCTCTTTGTGCCGAGCCGCTAAGTTACGGGAACCTAAACACACCAGCATCGGTTGTCAAGCGATGTTGGGGGGACAAACACAGACACACAAACACATATATATACATATATACGATGGGCTTCTTTCAGTTTCCGTCTACCAAATCCACTCACAAGGCTTTGGTCGGCCCGAGGCTATAGTGGAAGACACTTGCCCAAGATGCCATGCAGTGGGACTGAACCTGGAGCCATGTGGTTCATAAGCAAGCTACTTACCACACAGCCACTCCTGCGCCTATATATATATATATATATATATATATATATATATATATATATATATGTATATATATAATGTATGTATGTGTCTTTCTCTCCCCAAGATAGAAACTGTATGAAGCCTGTCACATATACAGACGTGTAGAAGTGTGTGTGTGTGTGTGTGTGTATACATATATATGAAATAGAATTGAAGAGATGTGATGGTGATGGTGATGGATGTTGAGTTAATAAGGTCAGCACCCTTGGGGCAAAAGCATTTTTAATATCACATGCACTTTGTACATACATACATGTATATATGTATACATACATGCATGCATATATGTATATGCGTGTATAAAATCTATCTCTTTTACTTGTTTCAGTCATTTGACTGTGGCCATTAATATGATTGACCGTTGACTGAACACTATTCAATTTTTTTTTCCAATTTTTTTTTTTTTTCTCCGTGTTTTTCTCCTTGTTTTTCTCCGTATTCTTTCTGTTGAAGAGCGTAGCTCGAAACGTTAAAGACTTTCCGTATTCCCGAGCATCATACTAATACATCCTTTTGTTGTTTACACCACCTGTCCTCGTCTGTTTTTGTTTTTTCGTACATTCTCCCACACATATATATACATACTTTTTAATAAAACTGCAAAATTTTCACAAAACTTACTCAGAGTTTCACGTTCCCGTTCGTTGGACAGTTGTCTGATGGATGGCAACGTGAAACTCTGAATAACAATCCTGTGATACTTATTGCAGCTCTAACAAAAAGTATATTATTCCACTGTATGACTTTTTACCTGTATGACTTTTTAACCTTTCCATTATCAGATTTTTGTTGAAATACACTGCATTTGTTTCAATTAATTTCGAAAATAACAAAGAATTTATTAAAACCATTTTGTCATGATTAAGCTGATAGTTTAAATATAAATTAACATGAAATTTTGATGGAAGGATTTAATTCAGATCTCTTTAAAACAGAGAATTTGCATCACAGAACCAAGAGCAATTTCAGGCAGGTTGGAACCAAAAGGGTCTGAGGTATGTATCATTCAAGATTCACCATACGACTGCATCTGCAATGTTTATATGCAGAGCACAGATCTAGGTAAGGTCTTTCGTATTGAAAACCAGTGGCTGGCTATGCATGTAAGTCTCCACAGTATCCATGCCACTTATGGCATTCAAAGAACAAGAAGGGCCGATGCAGTCTGGTACAAATGTCATCACAGATGTCCCTGTCAGAATGCAGAAGGATAGAACAAATGGTACAAAGTCAATTTGTCTGATGCAACGACCATTCCACCATCACACAACCTGGGGCTTGTACTATATTTATCGACCCTAAAAAAGGATGGAAGGTAAAGTTGCCTTGGGCTGGATTTGAACTCAGAATACAGAGCGCCAGAAGAAAGTCCGTAATGCTTCATTATATCTACTGCTATACTGATCCAGTCAAACTGCCACCTTTTTGACATATATAGGTATGCTTGATTACAGGTGACCTTTGGCTACAGAGCAACGGAAACAACAACCAGAAAAATGTAAGACTAACCAAATTTGTTCAATTTAAGTAGATAAATAATGATATATAATATTATCATTTATATAAAAACATTAATATTATTAATATAAAATACATATTGTATTCATATTATTATTCATAATAAATAACAAACATTAATCTAATCATTAAATTTGTTTCAAATGGAAACGCAATTTTAAGAAAGAACCTTTTTTTTTTTTTTTGGTTGCTTTCTTTCTTTTCCTCCATATTTCTTATCTAAATCTCATCATTTCATATTTCATTTATTTATTTCACTTCCTGTTTTATTACATTAGACTTCTAACAGGATTATTTCATTTGGCAACGTCTTTCAAAATTCTTTCTTAGAAGACCAAAAAAAAAAAAAAAAAAAGTGAAGAGAAATAAGGAAGGAAACATGATTTAATAATAATAATGATAATGATGATGATGATGGTTAAAATAATAAGAATGTATATCAGCCATTCTCCACCAACCTAGCCACCATTATTCAAATATTTACACCACCCCTCCTTGCAAGATAAAAAGAAAAAGGAAGAAAAAAAAAAACTAATGAAAAATATAAATATATATTCCATTTGTTATATCAAAGGCAGTTTGGATAAAGAAAAAAAAATGAGGAAAATAAATAAGTAAATATAATAAATAGAACTTGCTAATTTATCTAAAGGTACATTAACAAGAAGAAAATAAATGAATGTGTAAAAAAATGAAACGTAAGTCTTTGATGATTCTTATTGGGATGGAAGTATGGATTGGAGGGGGTGTGGGGCAGGGGGGGGGGGGGGTAGAGTCTGCAGGAATGAATAAAATATCTGATGGATAAACCTGTTTACCTCTTTGAAGTGCCATGGCTGTTGTTGCCTGCAAGTCTGCTAGACTTGAATTGGAATAAAGTCTAAATGAAGTCATGTCATTGCAGCAATTTGCAGTTACAACAACAACAACAAAAGTTTCTTTTGTACTACTACTACTACTACTACAACAAATAATGAGGACTTCAAATTTTGGCACAAGGCCAGCAATTTGGGGGATGAGGGGATGAATCAATTACATTGCATTCAGTGTTCAGTTAGTATTATTTTATTGACCCCGAAAGGATGAAACGCAAAGCTGACCTCAGCGGCATTTGAAATAATAATAATAATAATAATAATAATAATAATAATAATGGCAAAACAATGTTATCATGTACATTGTTTTGTCTTGGTATAAAAGGCGGGCTACAGTATAAAATATTCTTCTCTATACCACAGATTTACTTATCAGTTGTTTGACCTTAACCAGTTGAGCATGTCCCTTAGTGCCTGACGATATGTGCATCCCTGATCATGAGCAGAAGTAGTGGGCGGGGGGAGCATCATAGCCATGTGTTGAGAGGAATTCTTTGGGGTTTGAATAATTCACCATTGGAAACATGGGTGTTTTGCTCAACATCCTTAAACAAACCTTATTCAAGGACCTTTTGAGCGAGATGGGCTACTCGACCTGAAGAAAATTCTAACTGGGCCCCACCTGCAAGGTCATGTGCTGTTTATCTTGATATGAGATCACCATGTCGTGCACATATGGTTGTGATGCATGTGCCTGGTGTACCCTTATCAGACGGGTAGTCATGATGGGTATAATGGGCTTCGTATATTTTACCCCAGTGTCACTTTGATGGCATACACTGCTCTCTCACTCAATAGTAATAATAATAATAATAATCATCATCATCATCATCGTTTAATGTCCGCTTTCCATACTGGCATGGGTTGGACGATTTGACTGAGGACTGGCGAACCAGATGGCTGTACCAGGCTCCAATCTGATCTGGCAGAGTTTCTACAGCTGGATGCTCTCCCTAACGCCAACCACTCCAAGAGTGTAGTGGGTGCTTTTACATGCCACCGGCACGAGGGCCAGTCAAGCAGTACTGGCAATGGCCATGCTCAAATGGTGTTTTTTACGTACCACCTGCACAGGAGCCAGTCCAGCAGCACTGGCGATGACCTTGCTTGAATGTTTTTTTCACGTGCCACTGGCATAAGTACCAGTCAGGCGACGCTGGTAACGATCATGCTCAAATGGTGCTATTTATGTGCCACCGGCATGGAAGCCAGACAGCTGTTCTAGCAATGATCATGCTCAGACGGTGCTGTTAGTGCTCCACTGGTACGGGTACCAGTCATCGAATTTGGTCCAATTACGATTATGAATAATAATAATAATAATAATAATAATAATAATAATAATAATAAACAGCAACAATAAAATAAATAAGAAGAATCTGCATAAGAGTGTGAAGCTGTTTGGTTGTGGAATCATCGTTCATAGTGACATAGTGCAATGTTATCTTCATTTTATCAAATTGAGATAACGATTGGAGATATTGACAATGGCAAGGAAAAGATGGTTCTCTGATAAAATGAAGAACAAGAAGCTGGATGTGAGGCTTTTCAGGGTCATTCTTCTTTATTTTTATGTTGCAGAACAATGCCAGAATCATTAACAGTAATCAGCAGTGCATCGCTTCTTTTTTAATGAAGCTCAACGGCCATTAAATAAGCTACACGGACACAAAAACAACATCTAGACAACCAGCCACCCACCTACCCCCAAGACGTTTTACACTGAAGAGATTTGAGCTAATATGAAGGAATGATAAAAGAAGAGGAGGGGGGGGGAGAACGGGAAGTGTGTGGGGGGGGGGGTTAATGAGGACGATAAGAAGGCTGAGGAGCAGTAGTAGAAAAGAATAAGCAAAATGATGACAAGAAAAACATGAACACAGAAACAATAATTTTACTTAAGAAAACAAGAATATTTTTTGACATTATTATTGTTGTTGTTGTTGCTATTAATATTGTTACTATTATTATTGGTAGTAGTGGTGGTGGTGACCACCACCACCAGCACTACTACTACTACTACTACTACTACTACTACTACCACCACTACTACTACTACTACTACTACTACCACTACTACTATTACGACTACCACTACTACTACTACTACTGCCACTACTACTACTACTGCCACTACTACTACTACTACTACTACTACTAACAATAATGGTGGTGAGAGTGGTAATATTTAGTAGTTAATAATAGTAATTGCAATGATAAGACTAAAAAAAAAAAAAACAAGCAAAAAGTCCAGAACTTGTCTTAGAGTTAGTTATCATGTAATTACTGCTTAGAATTGTAACAAACATCTCCAACCATTTAGAAAGACTGGCTGGAATATTTTGCTGAGCACCAAGAACAATAAGGGAGGAGGAGGCGACATAAAATGTTGGGGTGGGTGGGCAGGTGGAGAGTCAGGAACCTACTTCCCTGGTGATCAGCATCTATGATAAACAAATTAAAAGCCAACAAGTTAAATACAGAGATCTATATAATCACTTCTGTAATGATTTCTCTCACGTGTGTATATACACATATATACAAGCACATATGCACAGAGAGAAAGGTATATAAATAGCTATAGAGATCTAGATATTTAACTTACTAATATAGACTATCACCCTTCAAGCATGACCACCACCACCAGTTGCCTGTAGTTCTGTCTGTCTATATATTTAAAATTGAAATGTGTGTATGCGCATGCATGTTTGTGTACATATGTGTTGTAATTTTGCTCTTTATTGCTGGTGAGTAGACCATGTAACATTTCTAAGTATGTTTGTATTCTTTGTGCACACATATGCATGAATGTATACATGTGTATGCATATGCACACACATATAGTTAATACATTCTTTTTTTTGTTTAAGATGATAGGATGCAATTTGAATAAAATTTGGCTGGTTGGTTGGTGTTTCTAGCAGATCAGATAACCACATGAAAGCTCTCTTGTTGCAAATGCAAAATTTTATGATGATGAAAAGAAAATAACTACATTGGTTGATGACCTGTTGATTAATCAAAAGATCACTGCTTGCTCGTTTGTTTAGTAGCCTGGTGAGTTGAGAGTAACATATATTATGTAATTTTATGGATGTAGGCACAACGAGATCTCGTTAATGCTTTAGCATTTGAACCAGTCAAATCTTGCCCAAATATTCTACTTGTTTAATGTTCAAAGTGACCAGATCTGGCCTCTCACACTTATCCTACAATGTCATTTCTGAAACTAAATAATCACCTCATCGAAATCTCAAAACTATGAAATAATGCATGATAATTCTAAACAATCTAAATAAATAAGCATCACATTTGACAGAGTCACCTGAATGCTTAAGGGTTAATGAGAAACTGGAATAGTTGTTTTGCAGGTGTACTTGTCAGGTACCTAACCAGGATGATTGACAGCAATGTAGATCGGTGGTTCCCAAAGTGGGCAGTATTGCTCCCCTGGGGGGGGGGGGAAAGATCCAAGGGAGCGTTGTAGAAAAGTGGGGCGATAATGGGGTAGAGATTCAGGTAAAAAGTGGGGCAATAATGGCACAGTGATTCATGTAAGATCAACAAAATGGTGGGTTCATTACTCTTTTACTTGTTTCAGTCATTTGACTGCGGCCATGCTGGAGCACCGCCTTTAGTCGAGCAAATCGACCCCAGAACTTATTCTTTTGTAAGCCTAGTACTATTCTATCGGTCTCTTTTGCCGAACTGCTAAGTTACAGGGACGTAAACACACCAGCATTAGTTGTCAAGCGATGTTGGGGGACAAACACAGACACACAAACACACACACACACACACACACATATATATATATATATATATATATATATATACATACATATACATATATACGACAGTCTTCTTTCAGTTTCCGTCTACCAAATCCACTCACAAGGCTTTGGTCGGCCCGAGGCTATAGTAGAAGACACTTGCCCAAAGTGCCACGCGCAGTGGGACTGAACCCGGAACCATGTGGTTGGTAAGCAAGCTACTTACCACACAGTCACTCCTGTAAAGTTTTATTTATGAAACACAGTTGTTTCGAATTTGCTTCAGAAAGAGGTCTATGTTTGTGATGGTTAGTTGGGGTGGGGGCGCTAGGAATGTGGCCTAGGTGTCAAGGGAGCGGCAGCCCGAAAAACTTTGGGAACCACTGATGCAGATGAGAAGTTTATAATCCTGAAACCTATATATGCTAACTGACAACCTCTCCACACACCAAATATAATGGAACTGGAACTGCATCATTGACCAAGTTGCAGTTGGTGTGACAAAAATGTTTGACACCAAATAATAACTGTTTCAGTGAAGTCAACAGTCTGTATGTATTTTTAATTGGCTAAAATGTCTCTTCCGTGCGGTAATTAAAATAGTCGTGTTTACGATATAACACACCTGCACACAACTTTGTCCATCAAATAATTGGTAAGTATTTGTAAACAATTATGCCATATTGTGTGGGTGTATATATATATACACACATGAATTCATAGGTGTGCATATATATATGTATATATAGGTATGCATGTGTATACAACTGAGAAAAATGAATGTGTATTTCTCATTAGCCAATGTGTTGCAAATGTAACATACAAGCATCATCATCAACATCATTGTCACGAATCTTGTAATCACCATGAATGGCTATGACTATCATCATCATCATCATCAATTTGCTGCCACCACTACCACAATCATCATCAGCATCATCATCATCTTGAATATTATTGTATAAATTTCGTTCATAACATTGCAATCATAGAAATTGGTAACAGCAACAGGGTTCTCAGTTCCTAAGCCACACCCACATACTTTTTCTGCCGCCGCCGCCGCCACCACCACCACCACCACCACCACCACCACCACCACATTCTCTCCAGCAGCATCACTACCATAACTACTATTAAGATCACTATCTTCAGTTACAATTAAAGTACAATTACTCTATGGCAACCAACTGCTTGAAATGAGTTTACAGAATAACCTCACACTCACACTTTCACTCTGGCTCGCACTCAAACTCTCTCTCTATCTCCCTCTCAATTCATTTATTCATCCATTTCTAATGAGCGTCAGCCACTGCACCACTTCACCCACGAAATTTTGTTGGAAAATTGGATCCTATTCATTACCTTTCCAACCGCAAAAAAAATAAGATAAACTGTCCATTACTACTACTACTACTACTACTACTACTACTACTACTACTACTACGACTACTACGACTACTACTACTTTTTCTAGAATAATAATATCAATAGTTATTAGCAGCAATGCACATCATAATCATATATTTACTTAATGTTGCTCACAGCTGGTGTTCTGAGTGAACGATACTAAGATTTCATTGCACTGACCTCAAGAGAAAAATATAAACCAAACAATGAAAAGAATCAGTAGAGTTCCAGGGACTTTTGCATTAAAGTAATTTACTGATTTCAAATCATTCTCCCAAGAATATGCAGCTTTCTGCACCGCTCAAACACTGCCAGTGTAACGACAAGCATAAACACACATACAGAACTACTGGTATGATTCAAGAAGGTTATTTCACAACCATGTGGCTTCAGATTCAGTCCCACTGCATGGTACTTAATTAAGTGTCCTCTGTAGCTTGGAGCCTTGTGAGTGAATTTGGGAGTCAGAAACTAAAAGAAGCCTGTTGTGTGTGCGAGTGGGTGTGTATGCCTATATGTAAGTATGCATATATATATATATATATATATATATATATATATATATATATCGTGAAGTATATTTGCCATCCCATCTAAATGTGGCTAACCCTTAAGGGAAGGCTAGCTGATTATTTTCACCCTAGTGCCAAACTGGGACATTACCTGAAAGGCAAAGTTGATCAGGACAGGATCTGAACTTAGAACATAATCAGCCAGAAGAAATATTGTTCAGCATCTTGCCTGGCTGTACTAACAATTCTGCCAGCTCACTGTGGTGGTGGTGGTGGTGGTGGTGGTGGTGGTGGTGATGGTGATGATGGTGATGATGATGATGATGATGATGATGATGATGATGATGATGATGATGATGATGATGATAAAGGCAAGAATGTGTGAAATTGTTATTGCAAGGTCCTCAGGCATGAAATTGAACGTACATGGTAGTATAAGTTTTAGGAATGGTCTTCGAGAGATAAGCCAGACAGATAGAAGAGCAAAGAAGATGAAGAGTGAAAAAAACGAAGACAAGAACAAACCACTTTGCAAGGAACAGATAGGATAATGAGAAGTATATATCAGATAAATTTTTGTTTTTTTTAATGGTTTATCAATGGGAAGGTACTACTGCTTTGTGGGCCCTTTCAGATCATTGATTAAACATAAGAAACACAAGATTGCGAAGAGGTATGGCTATGTGCTTGAGAAGTTCAATTCCCAGCCACATGGTTTTGGGTTTGGTCCCAGAATGAGGAACCTTAGGCAAGTGTCTTCAACTACAGCCCTAGGCCCCAATCAAAGTCTTTGTGAGTGAGTTAGCTAAATGGAAGACCAAAAGAAACCTGTTATGTGTGTATGACAGGCTTTGCCCTTCCCTTGGATAACATCAATGATGTGGAGAGAGGAGGCTGGTATGCATGGACGACTGTTGGTCTTCCATAAACAACCTTGCCTGGACTTGTGCTATGGAGGGGAATTTCTTAGGTGAAATCCCATGGTCATTCATGACCAAAGGGGGTCTTTACCTTACACACACACACACACGTGTATTTGTGTGCATGTGGGAGTTTGTAGTTTATTTCATGGTCACATGTTTGCTGGCACAGTCTCGATTATGGGGCCAAATGAAGTGACTCATTTGTTTATAGTGTGCCACAAAACTTGGCATGTTTTGTGACTTTTGTAAACAAAAAAGCTCATTCATATGGTGTCAATTGATTCTAGTTCTCCACATAACCATGTCCAGGTAGTTTGTTGTTCAACAGACTAGGAAATTATAGAGATCCCTTGGAAACAAGTTTAGCTCAGCACCAGAAAAGGACATCTGGTTGTGGGAAACTCTGCTCCAACATACTTCCAAGCATGGAAAAGCAAATGTTAAACTGATGATGAAGATTAACCTTTAGCATGCAGAAGGCGAAGCATGTCTCTGTATGAGTTTTCTCCCTTGTAGCTGCACACGCATTGAGAGGGGAGAAAACTCGTATGGTGAAATGATTTGCCTTCAGCATGCTAAAAGTTAAACAGGTATGAAATAATTAAAAACCATAAGGCCAGAAATTTGGGGAGAGGATATAAATAATTACATTGACCCTGTTACATGACTGGTATTATATTTTATTGACCCTGGAAAGATGAAAATCAAAACTGACCTTGGTGGGGTTTGGACTCAGCAAGCAGAGTGTCAGTATGAATACTGCAATGATGTAGTAATTCCACTGATTTACTACTTTGGAAAGAAATAATTAATTAGATTAATAATAATTTGCGGCTTTGGCACACAGCCACACATCTTTGGAGGAAAGGTGTAATTAAATGAAATCAAGAGCTGAAAGACACTTGACTGGTATTTATTATATTGACTTTCAGACAATTAAAAGGTCAAGCCTAACAGCACTCTCTTAACCCCTTGAAACCATAGGGGTACAAGTTCATATTAAACAGCAGACAATAGTGGAAAAAGGATTGGACCAATTTCTTTAATAGGACATAAATTTTAACATACTATGTTATTGCAGGTGGAAATCTTTCTACAGGGTGTCCACAAAGTCTGGGTACATGGGGATTAACACATACTTTAAGAAATTACTATTTCTTATATTCAAAAGTTTATATTATGTGACTGAGTGTGTATGTGCACGCGCACACACAGTGTGTGGACATGTGCATGTGCATGTGTACACATGTATATGTATGTGTGGGTGTTTGTTTGTTTACCCTGAAAATCGTAAGCCTTTGAAGCCATAGGGAATAACAGATTATTTACTTAAAAAATAGATAAGGCTAGCCACAGGAAGGGCATCTGGTTATAAAACACTGCCTCAGTAATGTATTCATGCAAACCATGGGAACATACAAAAATTGACAAACGAATATATATATACATATATATATACACACACACACACACACACATATATATATACTTGTCATTGTGGTTTTGTGGCATGAAGCGAAGCCATCCACTCAAGAAAACACATAGTAAATGATTCACAAGCACTCAGGCAAACCGAGTCCTCAACTTGTCCCATTTGCCAAAAAGTTTGCAATGTACCAGCGGGCCTCAAGAGATACATTCATATCCATAGAACATGATTACCACTTTATTTTACAGAACCCTCATTTGTCGTTCATGACGAGAGAATCCATGATATATATATATATATATATATATATATTTATTAACAAGACGAATGTGTATGTGCGTACGAGACTTTGTGTCACCTGTCTCAAAACCAGTGCTGTTTATGATGTTGGTGTGTGTCTTTAGGTCCATTAGTGTAGGAACACAAAAGTACCTGATTGAACTTAGTACTACTGTCTGTCTGTCTGCCAGTCTCTCTCTGACGTCAGCAATGATGCAGCCAATCAGGAGTCCTCTTCATACATGCAGTTACAGACATCAAGAAATATAGCATTATATACATATATATGCATGTATCTAATATACACACACACGTGTATGTGTGTGTGTATATATATATATACACATACATGTAGGTGATTTAAAAGACATATTTTTGCCTTGTCTTTTAAATTCTCCATTTCTTCCTGCCCATGTGGCAAATAAAGAAATCAATGTTACTGCCACCACCATCATTACCATATACCATTATATGTATATATGTATATATATATATATATATATATATATTCAATTCAAGGAACTTAATCTCAGTCTTTGATCTTGAAACAAGATAAAAACTATTAGCTAAAGAGTGAAGAAAAAACATCAGATGCAAGTAAAAAAAAAAAAAAAAAAACCCACACACAGTCACACACTCAGACTCAGTAATCTTCATCAGATATGTTTTATGTACACACACACACACACACACAAATATACACACATATACATACAAAGAGTTTACACACTCATTGAAATAACATCTATTTTCCTCACAAAATTATATATATTTTTTTGTGTACGTATGTATAAAAACCTTACACACACACACACACATATATATATATATATATCCATACACACACACATACATACAATAAT
Source organism: Octopus bimaculoides (assembly GCF_046866305.1). Classification (NCBI taxonomy): domain Eukaryota; kingdom Metazoa; phylum Mollusca; class Cephalopoda; order Octopoda; family Octopodidae; genus Octopus; species Octopus bimaculoides. The sequence goes on along the minus strand of NC_142940.1, from coordinate 9,496,702 downwards.
ATACACACCCTGATATATACTTCAAGCATTCAGAGTATACACAATTTATACTGTTCGAATGTAATGATTCATGCCAACAGAATATATAATTTTCAATATCTTTTCAGATTCTTTTCATATATTATATATATATGCATGTGTGTGTGAGTGTATATACATATATGTGTGTATATATGCACACACACTATTCCTGCATCTGATCTCACCCTCCAGCACACACATGCATATAAACCCCTCCCACATATGCACTCTCTCTTTCACACACACACACATACACACACAACCCTTTCAAATGTTCTATTCCTTATATATGTATATAACTGTGATAATCACAAACCAACGAGAAGAGCCCCAGTGCAAGTGTTCAAACTACTAGAAATAGTAGTGCAACCTACCCTCAAAACTATACTCGACAATGTAATCTTAAGACACACAGCATCCAAAAACAAAACAAAAACAAGAAAAGAAAAACCCAATAGCAAAGATAGGATGTTGACAGTTAAATGTTCATGTGGATACATGGAAAACAATAATTTCGATATTCACAAGCAAAGAAAATGCCTGTATATGATTGCATGACATGTTAGAAATAACAGCCAAAGGTCTGGTCATTTCCAGTGGCAACACTAAACACTCCTTGTTTCTTCTAGTCAGATGAAGATGGGGAGAAGTCTCAAAAGGTCAAATTTCATGGAGGTAGACAAAGAACTACAGGTCGTGAAGACACTGTGTTAAGAAAGACACGTCCAAACATACAAACATGACAAGAATGGATGCAAGATGGTGGTGGCGATGATAGTGATGATGATGATGATGATGATGATAATGGTGATGATGATGCTTATGGTGATGATTACCTTTCACTTGTTTCAGTCATTGGATGTGGCCATGCTGGAGTATTAGCTGCAAGAAAGAATTTTAGTCGAACACTTGGTTTTTTTTAAAGCCTGATATTTATTCTATTGGTCTCTTTTGCCAAACTGCAAAGTGACATGGATGTAAACATACCAACACCAGTGGTCAAGTAGTGGTGCGGGACACACACACACACTTCAGTTTTCGTCTATCAAATCCATTCACAAGGCTCTGGTTGGCCAGTGGTTATAATAAAGGACATTTGCCCAAGATGCCACACAGTGGAAATGAACTTGGAACCATGTGGTGGGGAAGCAAATGTCTTACCACACATCCACACCTGGTGATGATAATGATGATGATGATGACGATGATGGTGGTTGAATATTCCACAGCCACTGACCTCCCTAATGTAAACCCAGGGTAGAATCAGTGTCATAGAAAGTGGAACGTGGCAGGTTTTTTGAATTATGGGTGCAATCAATCCATGGGGCTTTACACAGTCTTCTGTCAACTCAGTTGCACTCACGTGGCCTAGGTCAACATGTGGATATAGTAGAAACCACATGTTTGAGGCGCCATGAAGTAGGGATCGAATCCTGGGCCTTAACATTGAGGAGCAAATTTCTTAACTACACAGGGATGTTTCTGTCTACAACTACACATTAAAACATAGGCATACATAGATGCAGGCATATATACACACACATAAAGAAACATATATACAGACACACATAAATACATACCTATATATTATATATATATATATGTGTATATGTATATATATATATATATATATATATATATATATATACATACACACACACACACACAAGTATATACATACATACATGCACTTATTCTCATTTATGTATATATATATATACACAAGTATACATATATACATGCACTTATTCTCATATATGTATGTATATATATATGTATGTATATATATATATATATATATATATATATATATATATATATATATATATATATATATATATATAATAAATGTAGAAATTTTGTTTTTAGAGGCAATGCATTAGATGTTTCCATTAATAATTGTTCTTCAACAACAAGAGGATCAATAATTTATTTCTATTCTTTTAAAACTGACCGGTTCTAACAGATCTGGGTTTGTAATGCTAGCTATTCACTGATTGATTAACCAATAAATATATATAACTGACTCTGTGGCAGAGAGAAAGAGAAAGAGAGAGAGAGAGAGAGAGTTAAGGTGTAGGAAGGAGGGAGGGTGTTGTGAATAGATTCCAGAACAACTGTTGATTATAAAGAATGCATTTACCATGTTTAGACATATAAATAGATACATCTATGTGAGTGTGTGTTTATGAGAGAGAGAGAGAGCGAGACGGGGAAGTGAGAGAAGAGTGAGTATTCCACAGACTTATATCCTGCACAGGAAGCAGTCCTTGAAGAGTGAATTTGAAAGAACACCTGGGACTGAGATAGAAACCTTCATCTGCTTTTGACTACCAAACTGACACATTACCATCACAAACATCACTTATTATCATCATAATTATTTAACGTTCATTTTCCATGCTGGTATGGGTTGGATGGTGTGACAGGAGCTGGCTAGGCCAGGAGCCACATCTGGTTCCAGTCTGTTTTGGCAGGGTTTCTACAGCTGGATGCCCTTCGAAACGCCAACCTATTTAGATGAATATGAGAGGAGTTTCATTTACACATTCAAATATCGTGTCTAGTTACTGCGGAAAGACTTTATAAACACCCTGTATATATACACACACGCATTCATTCATTCATTTCTTTCGATAGCTAGATGAATGTATTATCTAAATGATGTTTTACATCCAGATGCTCATCATGTTAATAACCCTAACTTGTCTTTCACGTTATGGATCACAGATTTCAAGTTTGCAAAAGGCTGAAGTGAGTGGAGAACTCGCAGACAGAACTGGCGCTCGCGCAAATATAAACACATGCATGTGCATGCACAAACACACACACACACTAGATGGGATTCTTCCAGTTTCCATCTACTGTATTCATTCACAAGGTTTTGGTTGACCAAGCACTATAGTAGAATGCACTTGCACAAGGTGATACAACGTGGGACTGAACTTGAAACCTTATGGTTAGGAAGTGAACTTCTTAACCATACAGCCATGTATACATAGATACATATACATATATGATATATCATCATACAGACACATATTCATACACATACTTACACAAACGCATATACACATATACAAACAGCCATATAAACGCTAGACATATTAAATAGATAGATAGACTGATATGTACGGATATATCTATCTGACAACAAGTGTTGTGTGAGAACCATTTGTGTATGAAAAACCCAAACAACAATCAGTTTTAATGTTCAAACTGATAATCATTTATCTATTTTGGGATTCTTTGTCTATGTATATATTAAGAAATACGCACTGAGAGCATTTCTTTTGAACTTGCAAACCATTGATGCTTCATATAAAAACACAACACACACACACACACACACACATATATATATATATATATATATACACACACACACTCACATATATTCATTCAGTTCCATAGGAATATGTGCATGTGAGACTTGAGTGTGAGTAGCTCTGAGAGCTGACTGAGAAGAGTCTATGATATAGGTTCTAGTCGCATATGAATGCTTTCACACTTCGCTTACTCGCTACACCTACAATTTTCCATCTGTTGCCGTTTTGCCTTAAAAGGGACGAAACCCCAACAAATGTGAATTACACTTGAGGAAGTGTGTGAAATGAAACTGCAACTTTTGTTCACAAGTCAATGAACCATCAAAACATGTTAGATCTTTTCATGTGCATGTGTGCATATGTATACATGTATGTGTTCGAGTGTGTGTATGTGTGCATGCATGCATGCATGTGTATACATATTCTTTTACTTGTTCTAGTCATTAGACAGCATCCATCCTGGGGGCATTGCCTTGAAGAATTTAGTTGAACAAATCAACCCCAGTACTTATTCCATCAGTCCTTTTTTTGTCAAAATGCAAAGTTACAAGGATGTAAACAAACCAACACTGGTTGTCAAGTGTTGATGGGACAAACACAAAAACACATATAGATATATAAACACACACATATATATGACAGGTTTCTTTCGGTTTCCCACTCACAGAACTTTGTTTGGCCTAGGGCTATAGTAGAAGATTCTTGCCCAAAGTACCATGCAGTGGGACCAAACCTAGACCCACTTGCATGTTAATTTTACGAGCAGGGTGTTCCGCTGATCAGAACCCTCATTGCCATAGCCAATGGTGTGCTAGTTTAAGGGTGATATTAGCAATATAGCTGCTACCTAAGTGATATCAATGTAGAAACTCTAAGAGACAAACATTCACACACACACACACACACACACACATTGACAGACATCTATCAAGTTCTACCTGGTAAATTTTGCTCACAGGACACTGATTGGTTATAACTAAAAGAAACTTGTGCAAAGTAACACACAATGGGATGGAACTTGAGACCATGCGGTTGAGAAACGCATACAGAGTCACACAGGTACGTTATATTTCTGAATAATCTATCAGTGTATTTTCAAATACTAGAGTCACAGAGATCAATGCTCTAAAGTATAACAAAAATGATGTGTGTATGTATATATACAGATGTGTATGTATAAATGTATGTGCATATATATATATATGTATATATATACACACACAGATATATGTATCTATGTATGTACAGATATATATATACACACACACACACACACATATACATATATATGCATCTATGTACATACATATATATATATATATATATATATATATGCATATGTATATTGAAGTTGTACCTGCTTAGCAAGTTATAAGGTCCATAATTGTGTGTGCAAATAATTGCATACTAGATGCATTAAGAGGAGCTCGTTTAAAAGGCAAACACAGGCGCACACACGCATGCCATTGTCATAATGAGAGATGTGGAGGAACCGCTAGGTGTCAATGACCGGGTCTTTGGAGAAGTACAATAAAAACAACACAAACACACACACAAAAAAGAAAACCAAAACAAAACGATAAGAACCTTTTGACACTTTATATTATATCATACTATCAAGAAATAAAATAAAGGCCAATACTACAGTATGTATATATACATATATATATATATATATATATATATATATATATATATATATATATATATATTCATATATATATATATATATATATATATGAAAGAGTGTTTTGATGTGTCCAGTCGAACAAAAGGCTGATTGAATGAAAGCTTGTTACAGATGTTATCCTGTTTATTTTATAGATGACAAAGATATACATATGTAAATATATATATGTATGTATGTATTGGGTCGTCCGGAAAGTTCGTGCCGATTTATAGTAGCTTACCTTTCGACTTATTTTAGAATATGGTTGAGTCCATAAAACAGGATTTAATTACACCTCCATTTAGAGCACAGTTTAAGCTATCTTTTCGTGGAAGAAGGTTTATGTTCCCATAACCTGTGTTAATTCTGTAACTCTTTAAAATGGAAGATAAGAAAGTTCATTTTCGGCACATGATGCTTTTCTTTTTCTGTAAAGGGGAAAATGCCTCACAAGCAGCCAAAGAAATATGCGCAGTTTACGGTGATGTTTCTTTATCCGAAAGAACAGTACGGAAGTGGTTTGCAAGGTTCCGAGCTGGAGATTGTAGCCTTATTGATAAAGAGCGATCAGGCAGACCGTCCACTACAGATGGTGACCAAATCAAGTCATTAATTGAGAATAACCCACATTGCACAACCCGAGAATTGGCAGAAAGCCTCAACTTATCAAAATCCGTCATTCATGAGCACCTGGTAAAGCTTGGGTACACAAATCACTACGACGTTTGGGTACCACATGAGTTGAGTGAGAAGAACCTTTTGGATCGCATTTCCATCTGTGATTCGCTTTATAAACAATAACGCGCTTTTTTAAAAGTAAATTGTGACAGGTGATGAGAAATGGATTATCTACCGAAATGTTCAGAGAAAGCGATCCTGGAGTAAGCAACATGAGCCACCCTTAGCCACCCCAAAAGCAGGTCTTCACCCTACAAAAGTCTTACTTT